>NC_087190.1:7615538-7915538 GCF_035594125.1 Scylla paramamosain
TTGTCATTCATTTTCATAGGAACCGAGATAACAAAATTCTGGGAAAATTCAGGGCAATTATATGATAAAAGAATATTATCAAAAAAGTTGATTTTAGCTTTTTTTTCGGACTCTTATGTACCAAACCCTAAAGAGCATGCATAGCCTCCTATATGATGAAATTGAATGACTTTACCAGAAATCTGTCTTTTGAATGTTTTTCAGCATGTTAGGCAACAAAACGATAAATAATAATGAACTCACTCAATATGGGAATCCAAAACAAAATTACTGAAAACGTGTCTTCTCAGTATTTTACGTAGAAAAACGCTAAAACGGATGCAAACCAACCAATATCAAGAAATATAAAAATATCACCAAAAAGGTACATTTTGAGTGTTTTTGAGCTTGTTACCTACAAAAAAACGCGAAAATTGATGCAAAGCACTCTATATTGGGAAAGAAGGGGACATTGCGAGAAAAGTGTATAATGAGTGTTTTATAGTTCAAAAGAACCACAAGGCAAAAAACGAAAAAACTCGTGTATATGGAAAAGTTTCCTAGATACCAAAATGCTGAAACTCATGAATAACACTCTTAATTGAGAAACAGAACAACCTTACTAAATGCGTGTATTTTGATTGCTTTTCACATTCTTAGTTACCCAAAATCCAAATTGATTGCGAAACCACCTTTATATGGTAAAAAAAAAAAGACATTTTCAGAAAAGTGTCTATTGAGTGTTTTTGAGCGTGATATGCAGTAAAGCACTAAAAAGAAGGGCAATCACATGGGAATAAAACCAATGTTTACCAAGAACTTGCCTTTAAGTGTTTTTGAGCTCCTTATTTACCAAAACGCATGCAAAACACACTTTAATGAGAAACAGAATAACATTACCAAAAACATGTATTTTGAGTGTTTTTGATCATGTTACCAATAAAACGCTTAAATACATGCTAAAAATCCTATTTGTTGGAAACGAAAGGACATTACGAGAAACGTGTATTATGAGTGTTTTTAAATTCATTAAGTACCAAAAAGCTAAAAGCCACAAATAACTCTCTATTGAGAAAAATAAATAAATAAATAAAAAAAAACGATATTTTTTTTCTTTCTTTTTCATCTTCACAGATACCGAGATGCCAAAATTCGGGCAAAATTCATAAATTTTGTGAAATAACATTATCAAAAAACTTAATTTTAGCTTTTTTTTTTCGACTGTTATGTAGCAAACCCTAAAGTGCATGCAAAACCACCTATATGTTTTTAGTAATATTGTTGAAATTGCTGAAAAACACTCAAAAGACAGATTTCTGGTAAAGTCGTGTAATTTCCCCATATAGGTGCCATTGTATGCACTTCTGGGTTTGGTACATAATTCCGAAAAAAAAGCTAATTTTTTTTTTTTATGTCCTTTCGTTTCACAGACATAGTGATCTTTGCATGTATTTAAGCGTTTTTATAGGTAACATGATCAAAAACACTCAAAATACATGTTTTTTGGTAATGTTATTCTGTTTCTCCATAAAGGGTGTTTTCCATGCGTTTTAGCGTTTTGGTATGTAAGGAGTTAAAATCACTTAAAGGCAAGTTCTTCGTAAAAGTTAGTTTTATTCCTATATAATGTGATTATTCTGCTTTTTAGTGCTTTCTTGCATATCACGCTCAAAAACACCCAAAAGACACTTTTCTGATAATGTCATTTTTTTCCCACATAAAGCTAGTTTCGCATGTAATTTGGGATTTTCGTAACTAAGAATGTGAAAACACTCAAAATACACACATTTCGTAAGGTAGTTCTGTTTCTCAATTAAAATTGTTATTCATGAGTTTTAGCATTTTGGTATGCAAGAAACTTCTCTATATACACGAGTTTTTGCGTTTTTTGTCTTGTGGTTCTTGTGAAACTATAAAACAATCATTATACACGTTTCTCTAAATGTCCTTTTGCTTCCCAATATAGAGTGCTTTTACATCCATTTTCGCGTTTTTTGTAGGTAAAATGCTCAAAAACACTTTTTGGTAATGTTATTCTATTTCTTCATATTCGTTGCTTTGCATCCATTTTAGTGTTTTTTCTACGTGAAACATTGAAAAGACACGTTTTCAGTAATTTTGTTTTTGATTTATATATTGACTGATTTCCATATTATTTATCGGTTTGGTGCCTAACATGCTGAAAAAAACTGAAAAGACAGTTTTCTGGTAAAGTCGTTTAATTTCCTCATATAGGTGGCTTTGCATGCACTTTAGGGTTTGGTAAATAACAATCCGAAAAAAAAACTATAATTAACTTTTTTGATAATGTTCCTTTTTCCACATAAATTCGCTGAATTTTGGCAGAATTTTGGCATCTCGGTACTTATGAAAATCAATACGAAAAAAAATGCAATTTTTTTTTCTCTTTAAAGAGTGTTATTTGTGGGTTTTAACGTTTTGGTACTTAAGGAACTTAAAAACAGTCATAATACACGTTTCTCGTAATGTCCTTTCGTTTCCCAAAGATACGGTTCTTTGCATGTACTTAAGCGTTTTTAGAGGTAAAATAATCAAAAACACTTAAAACACATGTTTTTTGTAATGTTTTTCTGCTTCTCCATAAAGGAGTGTTTTGCATGCGTTTTAGCGTTTTGGTATGTAAGGAGCTCAAAAACACATAATGGCAAGTTCTTGGTCAAATTTGGTTTTATTCCCATGTAATGTGATTGCCCTGCTTTTTAGTGCTTTAATGCCTAACACGCTCAAAAACACTCAAAAGACACTTCTGGTAATGCCATTTTTTTCCCATGTAAAGCTAATTTCGCATGCTATTTGGGATTTTGTTAACTAAGAATGTGAAAAACACTGAAAATACACGCTTTGGTAAGGTTGTTCTGTTTCTCAATTAAGATTGTAATTCATGTGTTTCAGCATTTTGGTATCTAAGAAACTTCTTTATATATACGAGTTTTTGCGTTTTTTGCCTTGTGGTTCTTGTGAACCACAAGTTCTTTTGCTCAAAAATAATAAGACACTCATTATACACGTTTCTCGTAATGTCCTTTTGTTTCCCAATAGGGAGTGGTTTGCCTCCATTTTCACCTTTTTTGTAGGTAACAAGCTCAAAACACTCAAAATATACCATTTTGGTAATGTTATTCTAATTTTTTTTTCATATTGGGTGGTTTGCATCTGATTTAGCGTTTTTCTACGTAAAACACTGAAAAGACACGTTTTCAGTAATTTTGTTTTAGATTCCCATATAGAGTGATTTCCATGTTATTTATCGTTTTGGTGCCTAACATGCTGAAAAACACTCATAAGACAGTTTTCTGGCAAAGACGTTTGATTTCCCCATATAAGTGGTTTTGCATGAACTTTAGGGTTTGCTACATAACAGTCGAAGAAAAAAAAGCTAAAATTAACTTTTTTGATAATGTTCTTATTTCACAAAATTTCATGAATTATGCCCGAATTTTGGCATCTCGGTACCTGTGAAGATGAATAAGAAAGAAAAAAATAATAGTATTTTTTTATTTATTTTTTATTTTTTATTTCTCAATAGAGAGATATTTGTGGCTTTTAGCTTTTTGGTTCTTAATGAATTTAAAAACACTCATAATACACGTTTCTCGTAATGTCTTTTCGTTTCCCACAAATAGGGATCTTAGCATGTATTTAAGCGTTTTATTGGTAAAATGATCAAAAACACTCAAAATACATTTTTTTGGTTATGTTATTCTGTTTCTCCATAAAGTGTGTTTTGCATGCGTTTTAGTGTTTTGGCATATAAGGAGCTCAAAAACACTTAAAGGCAAGTTCTTGGTAAACATTGGTTTTATTCCCATGTAATGTGATTGCCCTTCTTTTTAGAGCTTTACTGCCTATCACGCTCAAAAACACTCAATAGACACTTTTCTGAAAATGTCTTTTTTTTTTTTTTTACCACATAAAGCTGGTTTCGCAATCAATTTGGATTTTGGGTAACTAAGAATGTGAAAAGCACTCAAAATATACGCATTTAGTAAGGTTGTTCTGTTTCTCAATTAAGAGTGTTATTCATGAGTTCCAGCATTTTGGTATCTAGGAAACTTCTCCATATACACGAGTTTTTGCGTTTTTTGCCTTGTGCTTATTTTGAACTATAAAACATTCATTATACACTTTTCTCGCAATGTCCCTTAGATACGAAAATGATGAAACTCATGAATAACACTTTTAATTCAGAAACAGAATTACCTTACAAAATGTGTGTATTTTGAGTGTTTTTCACATTCTTAGCTACGAAAATCCCAAATTACATGCGAAACTAGCTTTATGTGGGAAATAAATGACATTACCAGAAAAGTGTCTTTTGAGTGTTTTTGAGCGTTATATGCAACAAAGCACTAAAAAGCAGAACAATCACATTACATTTGAATAAAAATAAATTTTACGAAAAAAAAAAAACAAGCTTACCAAATGAGTGTATTTTGGTTGTTTTTCACATTCTTAGTTACCAAAATTGCAAATTGCATGCGAAATATTGTGTGATAAAAATTTGGGAAAAAAATGACATTAACATAAAAAAGTTTTTTTGAGTGTTTTTGAGCGTGTTAGGAAATAAAGCACTTAAAAGAAGGGCAATCACATTACATAAGGATAAAACCAATTTTTACCAGGAACTTTCCTTTAAGATTTTTTCAGCTCCTTACATACAAAAAACGCTAAAACGCATGCAAAACACCTTTTATGGAGAAACAGAATAACATTGCCAAAAACACGTATTTTGAGTGTTTTTGATCATGTTACCTATAAAAACACTTAAATACATGTTTGGGAAACGATAAAAAACATTATAAGAAACGTGTATTATGAGTGTTTTTAACTTTCTTAAGTACCAAAAAGCTAAAAGCCAAAAATAACACTCTTTATAGAGAAAAAATAAAATAAATAAATAAATAAATAAAAAATTAGCATTTTTTTTTTGTTATTCATATTCATAGGTACTGAGATGCCGAAAGTCTGACAAAATTCAAGGAAATTATGTGGAAAAAAGAATATCATCAAAAAAGTTAAATTTAGCTTAAACTCTAATGTGCATCCAAAGCCTATATGGGGAAATTACACGTATTTATCAGAAACCTCTCTTTTGAGTGTTTTCTTTTTTAGCATGTTAGGCATCAAAAGGATAAATAATATGAAAGTCCTTCAATATGGGAATTCATAACAAAATTACTGAAAACGTGTCTTTTCCGTGTTTTTCGTAGAAAAACGCTAAAACGGAAGCAAAGCAACCAATATGAAAAAATAGAATAACATTACCAAAAAGGTATATTTTGAGTGTTTTTGAGCCTGTTAACCACAAAAAACGCGAAAATGGATGCAAAGCACTCTATATTGGGAAAGAAAAGGACTTTACGAGAAACGTGTATAATGAGTGTTTTATGGTTTCACAAGAACCACAAGGCAAAAAACGCAAAAACTCGTATATATGGATAAGTTTCTTAGATACCAAAATGCTGAAACTCATGAATGTTTCTCTTAATATAGAAACAGAACAACCTTACTAAATGCGTGTATTTTGAGAGCTTTTCACATTCTTAGTTACCAAAACCCTAAATTGCATGCGAAACCAGATTTATGTGGGAAAAAATGACACTATAAAAAAAAAAGTGTCTTTTGAGTGTTTTTGAGCGTGATAGGATATAAAGCACTAAAAACCAGGGGAATCACATTAAATTCGAATAAAACCAATTTTTACCAAGAACTTGCCTTTAAGTGTTTTGAGCTCCTTATATACCAAAATGCTAAAACGCCTGCAAAACACACTTTATGGAGAAACAGAATAACATTACCAAAAACATGTATTTTTTAGTGTTTTTGATCATGTTATCTATAAAAACGCTTATATACATAGAAAGAACCTTATGTTTGGGAAACGAAAGGACATTACGAGAAACGTGTATTATGAGTGTTTTTAAGTTCCTTAAGTACCAAAAACTAAAACCCACAAATAACACTCTTTATTTAGAAAAAATAAATAAATAAATAAAAAAATAAAAAAATGAATTTTTTTTTTTGTCAATCATTTTCATAGGAACCGAGATAACAAAATTCTGGGAAAATTCAGGGCAATTATATGATAAAAGAATATTATCAAAAAAGTTGATTTTAGCTTTTTTTTTCGGACTCTTATGTACCAAACCCTAAAGAGCATGCATAGCCTCCTATATGATGAAATTGAATGACTTTACCAGAAATCTGTCTTTTGAATGTTTTTCAGCATGTTAGGCAACAAAACGATAAATAATAATGAACTCACTCAATATGGGAATCCAAAACAAAATTACTGAAAACGTGTCTTCTCAGTATTTTACGTAGAAAAACGCTAAAACGGATGCAAACCAACCAATATCAAGAAATATAAAAATATCACCAAAAAGGTACATTTTGAGTGTTTTTGAGCTTGTTACCTACAAAAAAACGCGAAAATTGATGCAAAGCACTCTATATTGGGAAAGAAGGGGACATTGCGAGAAAAGTGTATAATGAGTGTTTTATAGTTCAAAAGAACCACAAGGCAAAAAACGAAAAAACTCGTGTATATGGAAAAGTTTCCTAGATACCAAAATGCTGAAACTCATGAATAACACTCTTAATTGAGAAACAGAACAACCTTACAAAATGCGTGTATTTTGATTGCTTTTCACATTCTTAGTTACCCAAAATCCAAATTGATTGCGAAACCACCTTTATATGGTAAAAAAAAAATGACATTTTCAGAAAAGTGTCTATTGAGTGTTTTTGAGCGTGATATGCAGTAAAGCACTAAAAAGAAAGGCAATCACATGGGAATAAAACCAATGTTTACCAAGAACTTGCCTTTAAGTGTTTTTGAGCTCCTTATTTACCAAAACGCATGCAAAACACACTTTAATGAGAAACAGAATAACATTACCAAAAACATGTATTTTGAGTGTTTTTGATCATGTTACCAATAAAACGCTTAAATACATGCTAAAAATCCTATTTGTGGGAAACGAAAGGACATTACGAGAAACGTGTATTATGAGTGTTTTTAAATTCATTAAGTACCAAAAAGCTAAAAGCCACAAATAACTCTCTATTGAGAAAAATAAATAAATAAATAAAAAAAAACGATATTTTTTTTCTTTCTTTTTCATCTTCACAGATACCGAGATGCCAAAATTCGGGCAAAATTCATAAATTTTGTGAAATAACATTATCAAAAAACTTAATTTTAGCTTTTTTTTTTCGACTGTTATGTAGCAAACCCTAAAGTGCATGCAAAACCACCTATATGGGGAAATCAAACGTATTTGCTAGAAAACTGTCATATGAGTGTTTTTAGCATGTTAGGCACCAAAACGATAAATAACATGGAAGTCACTCTATATGGGAATCCAAAACAAAATTACTGAAAACGTGTCTTTTTGGTGTTTTACGTAGAAAAACGCTAAAACGGATGCAAACCAACCAATATGAAAACAAAAAAGAATAACATTACCAAAAAGCTATATTTTGAGTGTTTTTAATCTTGTTACCTACAAAAAAGATGAAAATGGATGCAAACCACTCCATATTGGGAAACAAAAGGACATTAGAAGAAACGTGTATAATGAATATCTTATTATTTTCGAGGAAAAGAACTTGTGGTTCACAAGAACCACAAGGCAAAAAACGCAAAAACTCATGTATATAAAGAAGTTTCTTAGATACCAAAATGCTGAAACTCATGAATAACAATCTTAATTGAGAAACAGAACAACCTTACCAAAAGCGTGTATTTTTAGTGTTTTTCACATTCTTAGCAAAATCCCAAATAGCATGCGAAACTAGCTTTATGTGGGAAAAAAATGACATTACCAGAAGTGTCTTTTGAGTGTTTTTCAGCGTGTTAGGCAATAAAGCACTAAAAAGCAGAGAAAACACATTTCATGGGAATAAATCCAACTTTGACCAAGAAGGAATATTTTGAGTGTTTTTGAAATTGTTACCTACAAAAAAAACACAAATATGATTGGAAAGCACTCTATATTGGGAAGCAAAAAGGACATTACGAGAAACGTGCATAATGAGTGTTTATAGTTTCACAAGAAGTACAAGGCAAAAAACGCAAAAAACTCGTGTATATAGAGAAGTTTCTTACATTCCAAAATGCTGAAACTCTGGAATAACACTCTTAATTGAGAAACAGAACAATCTTACTAAATGCGTGTATTTTGAGTGCTTTTAACTTCCTTAGTTACCAAAACCCCAAATTACATGCGAAACCACCTTTATGTGGGAAAAAAATGACATTACGAGAAAAAAGTCTTTTGAGTGTTTTTGAGCGTGTTAGGCAATAAAGCACTAAAAAGCAGGGCAATCACATTACATTGGAATAAAACCAATTTTTAACAAGAACTTGCCTTTCAGTGTATTTGAGCTCCTTATATACCAAAATACAAAAATGCATGCAAAATACACTTCATGGTGAAACAGAAAAACATTTCCAAAAACATGTATTTTGAGTGTTTTTGAACGTGTTACCAATAAAAACGCTTAAATACATGCAAAGAACCCTATTTTTGGGAAACGAAAGGACATTACGAGACACGTGTATTATGAGTGTTTTTAAGTTCATTAAGTACTAAAAAAGCTAAAAGCCACAAATTACACTCTTTATTGAGAAAAAAATAAAATAAATAAATAAAAAATACGATATATTTTTTTTATTCTTACTCTTCGCAGGTAACGAGGTGCCAAAATTCGGGCAAAGTTCAGGAAATTATATGAAATAAGAACATTATCAAAAAAGTTTTTTGATAATGTTCTTATTTCATATAATTTCCTGAACTTTGCCCGAATTTTGGCACCTCGTTACCTGTCAATATGAATAAGAATGAAAAAAAAATATCGTATCTTTGTATCTTTTTATCCATTTTCGCGTTTTTTTGTAGGTAACAAGCTCAAAAACACTCAAAATATACATTTTTGGTAATGTTTTTATGCTTCTTGATATTGGTTGGTTTGTATCAGTTTTAGCGTTTTTCTACGTAAAACACTGAGAAGACAAGTTTTCAGTAATTTTCTATTGGATTCCTACATAGAGTGAATTCCTTATTTTTTTATCGTTTTGGTGCCTAATATACTGAAAAACACTCAAAAGAATGATTTCTGGTAAGGTCTTTAATTTCCTCATATTAAAGGCTTTGTATGTTTTTTCAGTGTTTTTGAGCGTTTTACGCAATAAAGTACTAAAAGCCAGGGCAATCACATTACATGGGAATAAAACCAAATTTTACCAAGAACTTGCCTTTAAGTGTTTTTGAGCTCTTTACATACCAAAACGCTAAAATGCATGCAAAATACATTTTATAGAGAAACCGAATAACATTACCAAATACATGTGTTTAGAGTGTTTTTGATCATGTTATCTATAAAAACGCTTAAATACATGCAATTGCATGTTTTGGAAAGGAAAGAACATTACAAGAAACGTGTATTATGAGTGATTTTTAAGTTCCTTCAGTACCAAAAAGCTAAAAGCCACAAATAACACTCTTTATAAAAAAAATAATAATAATTAATAAAAAATGAAAAAAAAAAATTTTTTTTGTTATTCATCTTCATAGGTACCGAGATGCCGAAATTCTGCCAATATTCAGGGAATTTATGTGGAAAAACGAACATTATCATAAAAGTTAATTACAGCTTTTTTTCGGATTGTTATGTACCAAACCCTAAAGTGCATGCAAACCCACCTATATAGGGAAGTTTAACGACTTTACCAGAAACCTGTCTTTTCAGTGTTTTTCAGCATGTTAGGCACCAAAACGATAAATAATATGGAAGTCAGTCAATATGTGAATCCAAAAGAAAATTACTGAAAATGTGTCTTTTCAGTGTTTTACGTAGAAAAACGCTAAAGTGGATACAAACCATCCTATATGAAGAAATAAAATAACATTACCAAAAAGATATATTTTGAGTGTTTTTGAGCTTGTTACCTACAAAAAAAGCAAAAATGGATGTAAAGCACTCTATATTATTAGGAAACAAAAGGACATTACGAAAAACGTGTATAATGAGTGTTTTATAGTTTTAAAAGAACCACAAGGCAGTAAACGCAAAAACTCGTGTATATAGAGAAATTTTTTTCATACCAAAATGATGAAATACATGAATAACTCTTTTAATCGATAAACAGAACTACCTTACCAAATTGTGTATTTTGAGTGTTTTTCACATTCTTAGTTACGAAAATGCCAAATTACATGCGAAACTAGCTTCTTGTGGGAAAAAAAAGACATTACCAGAAAAGTGTCTTTTGAGTGTTTTTGAGCGTGATATGCAATAAAGCACTAAAAAGCAGAACAATCACATTACATGGGAATAAAACCAACTTTTACGAAGAATTTGCCTTTAAGTGTTTTTAACTCCTTATATACCAAACCGCTAAAACGCATGCAAAACAAACTTTATGGAGAAACAGAATAACATTACCAAAAACATGTATTTTGAGTGTTTTTTATCATGTTATCTATAAAAACACTTAAGTACATGCAAAAAACATTATGTTTGGGAAACAAAAGGACATTACGAGAAACGTATACTATGAGTGTTTTTATAAGTACCAAAAAGCTAAAACCCACAAATAACACTCTTTATTTAGAAAATTTAAAAAATTAATAAATAAAATAAATAATTTTTTTTTTTTTTTTTTTCTTGTCATTCATCTTCATAGGTATCGATATGCCAAAATTCAGGGAAAATTCAGGGCAATAATGTGATAAAAGAATACTGTCAAAAAAGTTAATTTCAGCTTTTTTTTTCGGACTGTTATGTACCAAACCTTAAGGTGCATGCAAAGCCTCCATATAAGTACCAAAAAGCTAAAACCCACAAATAACACTCTTTGTTTAGAAAAAAATAAAAAATAAATAAAAATAAAATAAATAGCATTTTTTTTTTTTTTTTTTGTTATTCATCTTCATAGGTATCGATATGCCAAAATTCTGGGAAAATTCAGGGCAATAATGTGATGAAAGAATACTGTCAAAAAAGTTAATTTCAGCTTTTTTTTTTCGGACTGTTATGTACCAAACCTTCAAGTGCATGCAAAGCCTCCAATATGAGAAAATTAAACGACCTTACCAGAAATCTGTGTTTTGTGTTTTTTTTAGCATGTTAGGCACCAAAATGATAAATAATAAGGAACTCACTCTATATGGGAATCCAAAACAAAGTTACTTAAAACGTGTCTTCTCAGTGTTTTACGTAGAAAAACGTTAAAACGGATGGAAACCAACCAATATCAAGAAATAGAAAAACGTTACCAAAAAGGTATATTTTGAGTGTTTTTGAGCTTTTTACCTACAAAAACGCGAAAATTGATGCAAAACACTCTATATTGGGAAACAAAAGGACATTGCAAGAAAAGTGTATAATGAGTGTTTTATAGTTCAAAAAAACCACAAAGCAAACAACGCAAAAACTTGTTTATATGGAGAGATTTCCTAGATACCAAAATGCTGAAACTCATGAATAACACTCTTAATTGAGAAACAGAACAACCTTACTAAATGCGTGTATTTTGAGTGCTTTTCACATTCTTAGTTACCAAAAACCCCAAATTACATGCGAAAGTGTCTTTTCAGTGTTTTTCAGCGTGAAAGGTAATAAAGCACTCAAAAGCAGGGCAATCACATTACATTGGAATAAAACCATTTTTTACCAAGAACTTGCCTTGAAGTGTTTTTTTAACTCCTTATATACAAAACTGATAAAACGCATGCAAATCACATTTTATGGAGAAACAGAATAACATTACCAAAACCTTGTATTTTTAGTGTTTTTAATCATATTATCTATAAAAACGTTTAAATACATGCAAAAAACCTTATGTTTGGGAAACGAAAGGACATTACGAGAAACGTGTATCATGAGTGTTTTTAAGTTTCTTTAGTACCAAAAAGGTAAATCCCACAAATATCACTCTTTATTGAGAAAAAATAAATAAATAAAAAATAAAAAAATAGGATTTTTTAAATCTTTTGTATTTATCTTCATAGGTACCGAGATGCCAAAATTCTGTGAAAATTAAGGGCAATTATATGATAAAAGAATATTATCAAAAAAGTTAATTGTAGCTTTTTTTTGTACCAAACCCTAAAGTGCATGCAAAGCCTCCTATATGAGGAAATTAAACGACCTCATCAGAAATCTCTGTTTTGAGTGTTGTTCAGCATGTTAGGTACCAAAACAATAAATAATAAAGAATTTACTCTATATGGGAATTCAAAACAATATTACTGAAAACGTGTCTTCTCAGTGTTTTACGTAGAAAAACGCTAAAACGGATGCAAACAAACCAATATAAAAAAATAGAAAAACATTACCAAAAAGGTATATTTTGAGTGTTTTTGAGCTTGTTACCTATAAAAAACACGAAAATTGATGTAAAGCACTCTATAATGGGAAAGAAAAGGACATTGCAAGAAATGTGTATAATGAGTGTTTTATAGTTCAAAAGAACCACAAGGCAAAAAATACAAAAACTAGTGTATATGAAGAAGTTTCGTAGATACCAAAATGCTGAAACTCATGAACAACAGTCTTAATTGAGAAAAAGAAGAATCTTACTAAATGTGTGCATTTTGAGAGCTTTTCACATTCTTAGTTACCAAAACCCCAAATTGCATGCGAAACCAGCTTTATGTGGGAAAAAAATAACATTACCAGAAAAATGTCTTTTGAGTGTTTTTGAGCGTGTTAGGCAATAAAGCACTGAAAAGCAGGGCAATCACATTACAGTGGAATAAAACCAATGTTTAGTAAGAACTTGCCTTTAAGTGTTTTTGAGCTCCTTATATACCAAAACACTAAAACGCATGCAAAATACACTTTATGATGAAACAGAATAACATTACCAAAAACATGTATTTTGAGTGTTTTTCATCATGTTACCTATAAAAACGCTTAAATACATGCAAAGAACCCTATTTTTGGGAAACAAAAGGACATTACGAGAAACGTGTATTGTGAGTGTTTTGAAGTTCATTAAGTACGAAATATTTAAAAGCCACAAATTACACTCTTTATTGAGAAAAAATATATAAATAAATAAAAAATACGATTTTTTTTTCATTCTTATTCATATTGACAGGTAACGAGGTGCCAAAATTCGGGCAAAATTCAGGAAATTATATGAAATAAGAACATTATCAAAAAAATTAAATTTAGCTTTTTTTCGGACTGATATGTACCAAAACCCTAAAGTGCATGCAAAGCCACCTGTATGGGGAAATTAAACCTCTTTGCCACAAAAATGTCTTATGAGTGTTTTTCAGTATGTTAGGAACCAACACGATAAAACCCAAGGAAGTCAATCTATATGGGAATCCAAAACACAATTACTGAAAACGTGTCTTTTCGGTGTTTTACGTAGAAAAACGCTAAAACGGATTTAAACCAACCAAAATGAAGAAACAGAATAACATTACCAAAAAAGGTATATTTTTTAGTGTTTTTGAAAATGTTACAAAAAACGCGAAAATGGATTGAAAGCACTCTATACTGGGAAGCAAAAGGACGTTACGAGAAACGTGTATAATGAGTGTTTTATAGTTTAACAAGAACCACAAGGCAAAAAACGCAAAAATTCGTGTATATAAAAAAGTTTCTTACATTCCAAAATGCTGAAACTCATGATTAAGACTTTTAATTGAGAAACAGAACTATCTTACCAAATGTGAGTATTTTGAGTGTTTTTCACATTCTTAGTTACGAAAATCCGAAATTACAAGCGAAACTAGTTTTAAGTGGGAAATAATGTCATTACCGGAAAAGTGTGTTTTGAGTATTTTAGAGCGTGATATTGCAACAAAGCACGAAAAAGCAGAACAATGACATTACGTGGGAATAAAACCAACTTTTACCAAAAACATGCCTTTAAGTGTTTTTAACTCCTTACATAACAAAACTCTAAAACGCATTCAAAACACCCATTATGGAGAAACAAAATAACATTACCAAAAACATGAATTTTAAGTGTTTTTGATCATGTTACCTATAAAAACGCTTAAATACATGCAAAGAACCCTATATTTGTGAAAGGAAAGGATATTACGAAAATTGTGTATTATGAGATTTTTTAGGTTCCTTAAGTACCAAAAAGCTAAAACACACAAATAACACTCTTTATAGAGAAAAAATAAATAAAATAAATGAATAGAAATTTTTTTTTGTTATTCATCTTCATAGGTACCGAGATGCCAAAATTCTGGCAAAATTCAGGGAAATTAGGTAAAGAAAAAAATTATATATATAAAAAAAAAATAATTTTAGCTTTTTACCGGAGTTATGTACCAAACCCTGAAGTGCATGCAAAGCCATTTATATGGGAAAATTACACGACTTTACCAGAAATCTGTACCAGAAGCAATTTCAACAATATTACTGAAAACGAGTCTTTTCAGAGATTTACGAAGAAAAACGCTAAAACGGATGCAAACCAAGCAATATCAAGAAATGGAATAACATTACCAAAAAGATATATTTTGAGTGTTTTTAAGCTTTCTACCTACAAAAAATACAAAAATGGATGGAAAATACTCTATATTAGGAAACAAAAGCACATTACAAGAAACGTGTATAATGAGTGTTTTATAGTTCCACAAGAACCACAAGGCAATAAACGCAAAAACTCGTGTATATTGAGAATTTTCTTACATACCAAAATGATGAAATGCATGAATAACACATTTAATCGAGAAACAGAACTACCCTACCAAATTGTGTATTTTGAGTGTTTTTTTTTCACATTCTTAGTTACGAAATTGCCAATTTACATACGAAACTAGCTTTATGTGGGAAAAAAAATGACATTACCAGAAAAATGTCTTTTGAGTATTTTTGACCGTGATATGCAACGAAGCACTAAAAAGCAGAACAATCACATTACTTGGGAATAAAACCAACTTTTACGAAGAACTTGCCTTTAACTGTTTTTTAACTCTTTACATACAAAACGCTAAAACGCATGAAAAGCACCCTTTATGGAGAAACAGAATAACATTACCAAAAATATGTATTTTGAGTGTTTTTGATCATGTTACCTTATGTTTGTATAAGAAAAGGACATTACGAAAATCGTGTATTATGAGTGTTTTTAAGTTCCTTAAGTACCAAAAAAGCTAAAACTCACAAATAACACTTTATAGAGAAAAAAAAAATTTGTTATTCATCTTCATAGGTACCGAGATACCAAAATTCTTGAAAAATTCAGGGAAATTTTGTAAAAAAAAAATCATTATGAAAAAAATTTTTTAGCTTTTCTCCGGAGTTATGTACCAAACCTTGAAGTGCATGCAAAGCCAACTATATGGAGAAATTACTCGACTTTACCAGAAACCTGTCTTTTGAGTGTTTTTTTTTTCAGCAATTTCAACAATATAACTGAAAACATGTCTTTTCAGTGATTTACGTAGGAAAACGCTAAAACGATGCAAATCAACCAATATGAAGAAATAGAATAACATTACAAAAAAGATATATTTCGATGTGTTTTTGAGCTTGTTACCTACAAAAAATATGCGAAAATGGATGAAACGCACTCTATATTAGAAAAGAAAAGGACATTACGAGAAACGTGTATAATGAGTGTTTTATAGTTTCACAAGAACCGCAAGGCAAAAAACTCAAAAACTCGTGTACATAAAGAAGTTTTTTACATACCAAAATCCTGAAACTCATGAATAACACTTTTAATTAAGAAACAGAACAACCTTACTAAAAGCCTGTATTTTGAGTGTTTTTCACATTCTTAGTTACCAAAACCCCAAATTCCATGCGAAACTAGCTTTATGTGGGAAAAAAATAATATTACCAGAAAATGTCTTTCGAGTGTTTTTGAGCGTGTTAGGCAATAAACCACTAAAAAGCAGGGTAATCACATTACATGGGAATAAAACCAACTTTTACCAAGAACTTGCCTTTAGGTGTTTTTTAGCTCATTACATACGAAAACGCTAAAACGCATGCAAAACACCTTTTATGTATAAACAGAATTACATTACCAAAAACATGTATTTTGAGTGTTTTTGATCATGTTATCTATAAAAACGCTTAAATACATGCAAAGAACCTTATGTTTGGGAAACGAAAGGACATTACGAGAAATATGTATTATGAGTGTTTTTTAGTTCCTTAAGTACCAAAAAGCTAAAACCCACAAATAAAACGATAACTAAACTAAACAAAAACATGTGTTTTTGAGCTTGTTAGATAACTAATCGTCAAAATGCATGCAAAGTTTCAGATATGGGGAAAAGAAAAGATATTGTCGCTGTTTTTCAGCTTCTTATGTAACGAAACGCTAAAACACGTAAATAGTATTCTATATGAAGAAACAGAACATCATTACGAAAAACGTGTATTATGGGTGCTTTTCCCCATGTTAGGGACCAAAACGCCAAAATACATATAAAGCCCCTTATATGAAGAAACAGAACGACATGATCACAAACATGTATTATGAATATTTTTGAGTTTGTTAGTAATCAAAATGCCAAAGTACATGCAAAGCACCCTATAGAAGAAGAAAAAATAAATATTACCAAAAACATATCTTTTGGGTGTTTTTCAGCTTCGTACGTACCGAAACTCTAAAAGGGATTGAAAACGCACTTTACTTAGAAATAGAACATTAAAAAAAACGTGTGTTTTAAGTGTTTTTAAGTTAGGTACCAAAACGACAGAATGCATGTAGAATACCTTGTCTGGAGTAAGTAAAAGATAGTACCTGCAACGTGCCATTTGGAAATTTTCGAGGAAATTAGGCAACAAAAAGCTAAAAAGCATGGAAATAGCTCTATATGAGAAAAGAAAAAAACATTGTCAAAAACGTTTCTTTTTAGTGTTTTTGAGAGTACAAAACACTAAAATGTGAGCAAAGAAACATTTATGGGAAACTTTAGCAAAAAATTCTAATCTCAGTCTTTTAACTTGTTAGGTACCCATATTGGCCCATAAACCCCATATTGCATGTAAAGAACCCTATTTGAGGAAACGAAACGATATTAACAGAAACGTGTATTATGAGTGTTTTTATTATTTTTTTTTTTATGTACCAAAACACTAAAACATATTACTCTATATGAGGGAAAAAAAAAAAACATTAACAAAACCAGTAGCAAAACATCACCAGAAACTTGTCATTTAGGTGTTTTGAGCATATTAGGCAGCAAAACGCTTAAAAAGCAAGGAAAACACCCTATATGGGAAAACGAGATAACCTTAACAAAATCGAGTGTTTTTGAGCTTCTTACGTACCGAAACGATAAAAGATGTCCGAAACAATATTAGCAAAAACGTATGTTCTGAGATTTTTTTAGCTTGTTAGGTGACAAAACGCCAAAATGTATGGAAATTACCCTATAGAGGTAAATTAAACGATATTAACATAAAGGTGTATTATGTCTTTTTCAGCTTCAGAGATACCAAAAGTCTAAAACACGTAAATAATACTATATTTGAAGAAACAAAACAACATTACCAAAAGCGTACTTTATGAGTTTTTTTCCCCATGATAGGTACTAAAACGCCTAAAAGCATAGTGAACACCATACATAAAGAAACAGACCAACATTACGAAAAACATGTATGCTGAGTGTTTTTGAGCTTGTTAGATACAAAACACCAAAGTGCATGCAAGACAACCTGTATAGGAAAAGCAATCAATATTAACAAAAACTTGTCTTTTGAGTGTTTTTCAGTTTCTTACGTACTAAAACTCTAAAACGCATGAAAAATACCCTTTATGGAGAAAGAGGACATTACTATAAACGCGTGTTTTGAGAGTTTTCCCGATCATTAGTTACCAAAACGCCAAAATGCAGACAGCACACTATTTGATGTAAAAAAAATTATATTACCGGAAATGTGTCATTTCAGTGTTTTGAGCATATTAGAACCCAACCCCAACAAAATAAAAAAAAAAAAAAAATATATATATATATATATATATATATATATATATATATATATATATATATATATATATATATATATATATATATATATATATATATATATATATATATATATATATATATATATAACATCGAAAACGTGTCTTTTTGAATGTTTTTTGAGCTTCTTACGTACCAAATTTCTAAAAAGCGTGCAAAACATCCTTTATGGTGAAATAGAATATTACCAAAAATGTGTGTTTTGAGTCTTTTTGAGCTTGTTGGGTACGAAAACGCCAAAATGCACACAAATTAACGGACATTGACAAACTAAAAGTTATTAAGAAAAAATATTATTATGAGTGTTTTTTAACTTATGTACGTAAAACACTAAAACACGTGAATATCGCTCTATATGGAGAAAAAAACATTAACCAAAAAAATGGGTGTTTTCCTCATGTTAGATACGACAATCTATACAGAATACCACATATGAAAACAGAAAAACATTACCAAAAACGTATATTATAAGTGTTTTTGAGCTTCTTAGGTAATAAAATACTGAAACACGTGATTAGTACATATATTTAGGCGTTTTGGTTTCTAAAAAGCTGGAAAACGCTTAAATCTTACGTTTTTGGTAATGTCTCCCGATAAAGGCTATTTATCGTTTTAGCATTTTGGAACGTAAGAAGCTCAAAAACACTCAAAAGACATCATTTTGATATTGTTGTTTTGATTTCTATATAGAGTAGAGTGTCTTCCATGCTCTTTAGAGTTTTGGTGCTAACGTTGAAAAGCACCAAAATAAAATGAAATGGATGAATTTTTGCGTATTGGTACGTAATAAGCTTAAAAACATTCAAAATACACGTTTTTGGCAATAATATTTTGTTTCTCCATGAAGTTTCTTTTCCATGCACTTGATTGTTTTGGTACGTAAACAGCTGAAAACATTCAAAAGACACGTTTTTGTTGTTTCTCCCGTATAGCTTACTTTGCATGCACTTTGGCGTTTTCGAAAACACTACTAATACATGTTTTTGTACCCTATATGAGGAAAGGAAACGCGATTTCCAGAAAAGTGCCTTTTGAATGTTTATTGGCAAGCTAGGCACCAAAACGCTAAAAAGCATGGAAAGCACCCTATAAAGGAAAACAAAACAACTTTACCATAAACGTGTGTTTTCATTATTTTTTACTTTCTTACGAACCAAAACGCTAAATCGCATGAGAAAAAAAAAAACATGGAGAAATAATATCAAAAACAAATATTTCGAGTGTTTGTGAGTTAGTTAAGTAGAAAAACGCGAAAATGCATTTATAATATCTTAAATGGGAAAATGAAAAGACGTTAGTAAAATGTGTACTATTGGTGTTTTTTTTTTTTTAACATATTAGGTACGAAGTCGCTAAAATGCATGAATAACACTCTATATGAAATAACATTACCAAAAACGTATATTTTCAGTGTTTTCACATTGTTATGAATGAAAATGCCATAAAGCATGTAAAGCCCCCTATTTGGGGAAAGGAAACGAGATTTCAGAAACGTGTCTAAAATATGTTCTTCAGCGTGTTAGGCACAAAAATGCTAAAAAGCATACAAATCACCTGATATGGGAATACAAAACAACATTAAGAAAATGTTTCTTTTCAGTGTCCTACGTACCAAAACGATAAAAAAAAAAAAACAGAAAACATCCTTTATGGAGAAACAGAATAACATTACCAAAAACAAGTATTTTTAATGGTTTATAAGATTGTTACATAAAAAACGCCTAAATGAATCGAAAATACCCTATATGGGAAAAATCAAAAGACATTACGAGAAACGTGTATTATGAGTGTTTTTGACCTTCTTAGTATCAAAAGGGTAAAACGCATGAATAACGCTCTATATGGAGAAAAAGAACAATATTGCCAAAAAAAAGAAAACGTGCATTTTGAGTGTTATAACATTGTTAGTTACCAAAAAGCCAAAATGCATTGAAAGACCCATATATAGATATATGAAAATCAAAAACGCATGAAAATACCCTATATGGAGAAACAGAATACATTTACCAAAAACGTGTATTTTGAGTGTCTTTGAGCTTATTATGTACAAAATCGCCTATCATCAAACAAAACACCCTGCATATGGAAATGAAAGGACATTACGAGAAACGTTTGTTATGTATTTTTTTTTATTACTCTCTTAAGTACCAAATCAGTAAAAAGCTTCAATAGTGCTCTGAAGAAAAAGAACAAACTTACCAAAAACGTGTATTTTTTTACATTGATAATTACCAAAATGCCAACATGCATGTAAAGCAACCTATATGAAGAAATTAAACGAAATCACTAGAAACTTGTCTTTTGTTATTTTTTGAGCGTGTTAGGCACCAAATCAGTAAGAAGCAACGAAATCACCCTATAGGGGAATACAAAACTACTAAAACGTCTCTTTAGAGTGTTTTTTTAGGTTCTTACGAACTAAAATGTCAAAATACATGCAAAAACCCTGTTAGGTACCAAAGCACCAAAAAGAGCCTATATGAGGAAATGAAAGGACATGACAAAAAACGTGTATTATGAGTTTTTTTTCAGCTTCTCAGGTACCAAAACGCTAAAATAAATGAGAAACACACTGTATGGAGAAAGAGAAAAAACATTACCAAAATCGTGTAATTTGAATGTTTTTTTTTTTTTTCACAATGTCAGGTAGCAAAACACCATAATGTTTGCTCGCTATACGAGAAAATTAAACAACAATGTAAGAAATGTTTTTTTTATGTGTTTTTCAGCGTGTTATGCACGAAAACGCTAAATAGCATGGAAAGCACTTTATATAGAAATGTAAAATAACATTACTAAAAGCATGTCTTTTAAGTGTTTTAAACTTTTTACGTTCCAAAACGCTAAACCACGTGCAACAAACACAAACCCTACCAAATAGAAAAACCTTACCAAAAACGTGTATTTTGAGTCTTTTTCAGTCTGTTACGTACATCAACTTAAAAATGCATGTAAAGCACCCTGTATGTGGAAACGATAGGACATTACGAGAAACGTGAATTATCAGTGATTTGAGTCTCTTAGGTACCAAACACTAAACCGCCTGAATGAAAATTTAATATATCCTATATCTCTTAATGGAGAAACAGAACATCACCAAAAATGTGTTTTTTAGTGTTTTTTTTTTTTTTTTACTTTGTTATGTACCAAAACGTCAAAAAACATACGAAGCATTCTTTATGGGGAAATAGAAAGACATTAGGAGAAACAAGTTTTGTTAGTGTTTTTGAGCTTCCTAAATACCAAAACGCTAAAACGCATGAATAGCACCCTATATAGAGAAAAGGAATAACATTAGCTAAAACCTTTATTTTGAGCGCTTTTCACATTATGTAACAAAACATCATAATGCATGCAGATCCCTATATGAAGAAGCAAAACTATATTACAGCAAACGTGTCTTTTGAGTGTTTACTTGAGTGTTAGGAATCAAAATGCTAAAAAGCATTGAAAGCACCCTATTTGGCAATATAAAATAACATTACCAAGAAAGTATCTTTAGAGTGTTTTTGACCTTCTTACGTCCGAAATCGCTGAAACGCATGCAAAACAACCTTTACGGAGAAACAGAATAACATTACCAAAAACTTGTATTTTGATTGTTTTTGTGCTTGTTAAGTACAAAAATGCCAAATTACACGCAAAGCATCCTACATGGAGAAAACAAAGGACATTACGAGAAAAGTGTATTATGAGAGATTTTGAGCTTTTTAGGTACCAAGACTCAAAAACACATGATTAGCACTTGATATGAAAAAAAAAAAAACACTACCGAAAACTTTTACTTAAACTATTTTTCATTTTGTTTAGTACCAAAAGACAAAATGCATTGGAAGCCCCCTTTATCGGGAAACGAAACGACATTATCATCAACGTGCCTTTTGAGTGTTTTTCAACGTGTTAGACACCAGAACGCTAAAAAACATGGAAAGCACTCTATAAAGGAATACAAAACAACATTACTAAAAACGTGTTTTATAGGTTGGTTCTTATGTACAGAAACGCTAAAACCCATGCAAAACACCCTTTATGGAGAAGCGAAATAAATATTTCGTTGATAAATTACATTCAGGAAAGTTAGGGAACATCCCTTACAGAAGAAAAAGATCGCAGAAGAATGATCCTAAATGGATGACTGAGGTTAAAACACTACATAGGGCGAAGGAAAAGTATATATGAGATTAAAGACAGGGAAAGTGGTTTTAAGGCCATAATATAATGAATTTGAAAAGTCAGGAGTTTAAAAAGGGAAGCTAGAAATAGTTATGAATTAAAGGTAGCCAGCCAAGCGAAGATGGACCTCAAGGGATTTTATCAGGCATATAAGACGAAGAATAGAGAAACAATAGTTCCTTAAAGACAACAGAATGGGACCTGATTAGTTGTTGAGAGGAGATTAGTAAAATTGTGAGCGAGTATCTTTTAATTGTCTTTGCCCAGGAAAACATGCAGGATTTGCCGAATAGTGAGAAGATATTTAGAGTAGAAGAGGATGAGAAGCTGACATATATTACCATGACTAAAAGAGATAGTGGAAAAAGAGATAGATAAGTTGAAAAGTTCAAGTCACCAGGACCAGATGAAATATATTCCACAGTATTTAAGGAAAGGAAAAAGGTTATAAGTAATCTGTTAGTTTCTGTCCTTAGGAAATCACTTTAGTCATGTGAGGTATCGGTAATTTGGAGGCAGGCGAATATAGTACCTACCTTTAAGAAAGGAGATAAAACTTTAACGTCTAACCTGTCAGCTTAAATTCTGTTGAATGTAAAATAATGGAGTCAATAATAGCGAAGAACATTTAAGAGCATTTAGACAAACATAACGATAACTCAGTTACAGCACGGCTTCTGGAATTGGCAGTCTTAACCGGAGAAACTTGGTAAGTTTATACAGTAACGTTTACAAGGCGGCAGATAATGGTGATAGTTATGGCATCCTATATCAGGACTTTAGTAAAGCGTTTGACAAGGTACCCCATCAGAGGCTACTGAGAAATGTTAGGGCGCATGAGAGATATGAGGTGTTTAGATTGGATAAGGTCATAGCTAAGCGTCAGGCGACAGTGTTGTAATAAACGGCTCTAAATCGGAATGGGGTCAAGTAATTAGTGGTCAATGGCTTGGATAGTGGAATTAGTAGTGTTGTTAGTAAATTTGCGGATGACACGAGAATATGTAGATTAATTAGGTCAGAACCGCATACCATCGCCTTGCAGGCAGATTTGAATAGGTTGATCGAGTGGACGGACAGATGGCAAATGCAGTTTAATGTCAACAAATGCAAAGCACTTAGCGTAAGTAGAAAAAACCCACACAGTAGTTACACAATGAACAACCAAGTTCTGGTAGGTTCAGGGTAAGTAAAAGATTTGAGATTTAAGGTTATATCTGAACTCCGTCTAAGAAAGCAATGGAAAGAGGCCAGAAACAAAGCAAATAGTGTATTATGATTAATTTTCAGGAGTGCTAAAAGTAGAACTCCCGAAGTAATATTAAAGTTACATTTGGCGCTGGTGAGACTTCATCTAGACTACGCTGTCCAATTCTGGTCACCACATCACAGGAAGGATAAAGGTCTATTAGAATCAGTACAAAGGAAAATGACTAAAAGGATACAGGGGATGAGGAGTATTCCTTACGAAGCGATATTCAAGCTGTTAAATTTACATTCTTTAAAGAGACGTAGGTTAAGAGTGGACCTAATAGAAGTCTTTTAGTGGTATATGGGTTATAATAAAGGGAACATAAGGAAAATTCTTAGAATCTGTAAATATGATAGAACAAGAAAAACGGGTTCAAGCCTGAAAACTTGATGTTCTAAAGATGTTCAAATAGAGTAGTAGATGATTGGAACGGACGTAGTAGTAATCAAGCTGTTAGTGCTGAGGCATTTGGGAACAGTAAGAGAAAATTACACATTTAATGATGGGAATGATATGTAAAAATAGGTAGAAATATTTCATACAAGAACTGCCACTTGTAGGCCTGATGCCTTCTTGCAGATTTACTTATTTCTTATGTTCTTATGTTCTTATTACCAAAAGCGTGTATTTTCAGTGTTTTTCAGCTATTACGTGAAAAAAAAGCCAAAATGCATGCAAAGCAGTCTATATGAAGAAAAAGAGCGACATTACGAGAAACGTGGATTATTAGTGTTTTTGAGATTCTTAGGTACCAAAACGCTGAAACTCATGAATAACACTCTTAATTGAGATACAGAACAACCTTACCAAATACGTGTATTTTGAGTGTTTTTCACATTCTTAGTTACCAAAACCCCAAATTGCATGCAAAACTAGCTTTATGTGGGAAAAAAAAAAAGACATTACCAGAAGAGAGTCTTTTGAGTGTTTTTGAGTGTGTTAGGCAATAAAGCACTAAAAAGCAGGGCAATCACATTACATGAGAATAAAACCAAATTTTACCAAGAACTTCCCTTTAAGTGTTTTTGAGCTCCTTACATATTGAAACGCTAAAATGCATGCAAAACACCCTTTATGGAAACATTACCAAAAACATGTATTTTGAGTGTTTTTGATCGTTACCTATAAAAACGCTTAAATACATGCAAAGAACCCTATATTTGGGAAATGAAAGGATATTATGAGAAACGTGTATTATGAGTGTTTTTAAGTTCCTTAAATACCAAAAAGCTAAAACCCAAAAATAACACTCTTTATAGAAAAAAAAAAAAAAAAATAAATAAATAAAAAAAATAGCATTTTTTTTTTTTTTTTATCTTCATAAGTACCAGGATGCCAAAATTCTGGCAAAATTCAGAGAAATTATATAGAACAAAGAACATTATCAAAAAAGTTAATTTTAGATTTTTTTTCGGACTGTCATGTACCAAACCCAAAAGTGCATGCAAAGCCACCTATATATGGAAATTAAACGACTTTACAAGAAACCTGTCTTTTGAGTGTTTTTTAGCATGTTAGGCACCAAAACGATAAATACCATTGAAGTCACTCAATATGGGAATCCAAAACAAAATTACTGAAAACATGTCTTCTCAGTGTTTTACGGAGAAAAACGCTAAAACGGATGCAAACCAACCAATACGAAGAATTAGAAAAACATCACCAAAAACGCATATTTTGAGTGTTTTTGAACTTGTTAATACAAAAAACGCGAAAATGCATGCAAAGCACTCAATATTGGGAAACAAAAGGACATTACGAGAAACGTGTATAATGAGTGTTTTATAGTTTCACAAGATCCACAAGGCAAAAAACACCAAAACTCGTATATATGGAGAAGATTCTTAGATACCAAAATGGTGAAACTCATGAATAAAACTCTTAATTGAAAAACAGAACAACTTTACTAAATGCGTGTATTTTGAGTGTTATTTCACATTCATAGTTAAAAAAAAACGAAATTCCATGTGAATATAGCTTTATGTGGGAAAAAAATGACATTACCAGAAAAGTGTCTTTTGAGTGTGTTTGAAAGTGTTAGGCAATAAAGCACTAAAAAGCAGGGCAATCACATTACATGGAATAAAACCAACGTTTACCAAGAACTTGCCTTTAAGTGTTTTTCAGGTCCTTATATGCGCTAAAACGAATGCAAAACACTTTATATAGAAACAAAATAACATAACCAACAACAGGTATTTTGAGTGTTTTTTAATCATGTTATCTATAGAAAACGCTTAAATACATGCAAAGAACCTTATGTTTGGGAAAGGAAAGGATGTTACGAGAAACGTGTATTATGAGTGTTTTCAAGTTCCGTAAGAACCAAAAAGCTAAACCCCACAAGTAACACTCTTTATTTAGAAAATAATAAATAAATAAATAAATAAAAAACAGAATTTTTTTTATTTTCTTTTATTCATCATCATAGGTACCGAGATGCCAAAATTCTGGCAAAATTCAGGGCAATTATGTGATAAAAGATTATTATCAAAAAAGTTAATTTTAGCTTTTTTTTCGGACTGTTATTTACCAAACCCTAAAGTGCATGCAAAGCCACCTATATGAGGAAATGAAACGACTTTACCAGAAACCTGTCTTTTGAGTGATTTTCAGCTTGTTAGGCATCAAAACGATAAATAATATGGAAGTCACTCTATATGAGAATCCAAAACAAAATTCTGAAAACGTGTCTTTTCTGTGTTTTAGGTAGAAAAACGCTAAAAAGGATGCAAACCAACAAATATGAAGAAATAGAATATTACCAAAATGGTATATTTTGAGTGTTTTTAATCTTGTAATCTACAAAAAACGCAAAAAAGGATGCAAAGCACTCTATATTGGGAAACAAAAGGACATTACGAGAAACGTGAATAATGAGTGTTTTATAGTTTCACAAGAACGACAAGGCAAAAAACGCAAAAACTCGTCTATATGGAGAAGTTTCTTAGTTACCAAAACGACGGTACTCATGAATAACACTCTTAAATGATAAACATAACAACCTTACGAAATGCGTGTATTTTGAGTATTTTTCACAATCTTATTTACCAAAACCCCAAATTGCATGGAAAACTAGCTTTATGTTGGTAAGAAATGAAATTACCAGAAAAGTGATTTTGGGTGTTTTTGAGCGTGTTAGGCAATAAAGCACTAAAAAGCAGGGCAATAACATTACCTGGGAATGAAACCAACTTTTACCAAGAACTTGCCTTTAAGTTTTTTTGAGCTCCTTACATACCAAAACGCTAAAACGAATGCAAAACACCCTTTATGGAGAATTAGAATAACATTACCAAAAACATGTATTTTGAGTGTTTTTGATCATACTACCTATAAAAACGCGAAAATACATGTAAAGAATCCTATGTTTGCGAAACGAAAGGACATTACGAGAAACATGTATTATGAGTGTTTTTAAGTTCCTTAAGAATAAAAAAACTAAAACCCACAAATAACACTCTTTATAAAGAAAAAAAAAAATATATATATATAAAAACGGTTATTTTTTTTTTTTGTTATTCATATTCAGAGGTACCGAGATGCCAAAATTCTGGGAAAATTCTGGGCAATTATGTGATAAAAAAAAATATTATCAAAAAAGTTAATTTTAGCTTTTTTTTCGGAATGTTATCTACCAAACTCTTAAGTGAATGCAAAGCCACCTACATGAGGAAATTAAACGACTTTACGAGAAACCTTACTTTTCAGTGTTTTTCAGTATGTTAGGCACCAAAACGATAATAACATGGAAGTCACTCAATATGGGAATCCAAAACAAAATTACTGAAAACGTGTCTATTCAGTGTTTTACGTAGAAAACGCTAAAAATGATGCAAACCAACCAATATGAAGAAATAGAATAACATTACCAAAAATGTATATTTTGATTGTTTTTGAGCTTGTTACCTTAAAAAAATGCAAAAATGGATGCAAAATATTGCAAAACAAAAGGACATTCTGAGAAACGTGTATAATGATTTTTTTATAGTTCCACAAGAACCAAAAGGCAAAAAACGCAAAAACACGTGTACCTAGAGAAGTTTCTTAGATACCAAAATGATGAAACTCAGGGATAACACTTTTAATTGAGAAACAGAATTACCTTACAAAATGTGTGCATTTTGAGTGTTTTTCACATTCTTAGTTACGAAAATCCGAAATTACATGGGAAAATAGCTAGTTTCCTAGATACCAAAATGTTGAAACTCATGAATAACACTCTTAATTGAGAAACAGAACAACCTTACTAAATGCGTGTATTTTAAGTCCTTTTCACATTCTTAGTTACCCAAAACTCAAATTGATTGCGAAACCAGCTTTATGTGGTAAAAAAAAAAAAAAAACGACATTTTCAGAAAAGTGTCTATTGAGTGTTTTTGAAAGTGATAGGCAGTAAAGCACTAAAAAGAAGGGCAATCACATTACATGGGAATAAAACCAATGTTTACCAAGAACTTGCCATTAAGTGTTTCTGAGCTCTTTATATACCAAAACGCTAAAACGCATGCAAAACACACTTTATGGAGAAACAGAATAACATTACCAAAAACATGTATTTTGAGTGTTTTTGATCATGTTACCAATAAAACGCTTAAATACATGCTAAGAACCCTATTTGTAGGAAACGAAAGGACATTACGAGAAACGTGTATTATGAGTTTTTAAATTCATTAAGTACCAAAAAGCTAAAAGCCACAAATAGCTCTCTATTGAGAGAAAATAAACAAATAAATAAAAAAAAATACGATATTTTTTTTTTCTTTCTTATTCATCATCGCAGGTACCGAGATGCCAAAATTCGAGCAAAATTCATGAAATTTTGTGAAATAAGAACATTATCAAAAAAGTTAATTTTAGCTTTTTTTTTCTCGACTCTTATGTAGCAAACCCTAAAGTGCATGCAAAACCACCTATATGGGGAAATCAAACCTCTTTGCCAGAAAACTGTCTTATGAGAGTTTTTCAGCATGTTAGGCACCAAAACGATAAATAACAAGGAAGCCACTCTATATGGGAATCCAAAACAAAATTACTGAAAACGTGTCTTTTCTGTGTTTTACGTAGAAAACGCTAAAACGGATGCAAACCAACCAATATGAAAAAAAAAAATAGAATAACATTACAAAAAAGCTATATTTTTTGTGTTTTTCAGCTTGTTACCTACAAAAAAGGTGAAAATTGATGCAAAGCACTCCCTATTGGGAAACAAAAGGACATTACGAGAAACGTGTATAATGAGTGTCTTATTATTTTCGAGCAAAAGAACTTGTGGTTCACAAGAACCACATGGCAAAAAGCGCAAAAACTCGTGTATATAAAGAAGTTTCTTAGATACCAAAATGCTGAAACTCATGAATTACAATCTTAATTGAGAAACAGAACAATCTTACCAAAAGCGTGTATTTTCAGTGTTTTTCACATTCTTAGCAAAATCCCAAATAGCATGCGAAACTAGCTTTATGTGGGGAAAAAAATGACATTACCAGAAGTGTCTTTTGAGTGTTTTTGAGCGTGTTAGGCAATAAAGCACTAGAAAGCAGGGCAATCACATTACATGGGAATAAAACCAACTTTGACCAAGAACTTGCCATTATGTGCTTTTGATCTCCTTACATACCAAAGCGCTAAAACGCATGCAAAACACTCCTTTATGGAGAAGCAGAAAAACATTACAAAAAAACATCTGTTTTAAGTGTGTTTGTTTGTGTTACCTATAAAAACACTTAAATACATGCAAAGAACCCTATCTTTGGGAAACGTAAGGACATTACGAGAAACGTATATTATGACTGTTTTTAAGTTCCTTAAGTACCAAAACGTTAAAACCCACAAATAACACTCTTTAAAGAGAAAAAATAAATAAAAATAAATAAAAAAATTCTGCCAAAATTCAGGGAATTTATGTGGAAAAAAGAACATTATCAAAAAAGTTAATTATAGCTTTTTTTTTCGGATTGTTATTTACCAAACCCTAAAGTGCATGGAAAGGAAATTAAACGTCTTGACCAGAAAACTGTCTTTTCAGTGTTTTTCAGTATTTTAGGCACCAAACCGATAAATAATATGGAAGTCAGTCAATATGTGAATCCAAAACAAAATTACTGAAAACGTGTCTTTTCAGTGTTTTACGTAGAAAAAACGCTAAAACGGATGCAAAGCAACGAATATGAAGAAATAGAAAAACATTACCAAAAAGTCTTTTTGAGCTTTTTACCTACAAAAAACGAGAAAATGGATGTAAAAACATTCTATATTGAGAAGAAAAAAAGGACATTTAGAGAAACATGTATAATGATTGTTTTATAGTTTCACAAGAACCACAAGACAAAAAACGCAAAAACTCTTGTATATAGAGTAGTTTCTTACATACCAAAATGATAAAACTCATGAATAACACTTTTAATTGAGAAAAAGAAATACCTTACCAAATGTGTGTATTTTGATTGTTTTTCACATTCTTAGTTACGAAAATCCCAAATTACATGCGAAACTAGCTTTACGTGGGTAAAAAAAATATATTACCAGAAAAGTGTCTTTTGAGTGTTTTTGAGCGTGATATGCAATAAAGCACTAAAAAGCAGAACAATCATATTACATGGGAATAAAACCAACTTTTACGAAGAACTTGCCTTTAAGTGTTTTTTTTAACTCCTTACGCTAACTCCAAAACGCTAAAACGCATGCAAAACACCCTTCATGTAGAAACAGAGTAACATTTCCAAAAACATGTATTTTGAGTGTTTTTGATCGTGTTATTTATAAAAACGCTTAAATACATGGAAAGAACCTTATGTTTGGGAAACGAAAGGATATTACGAGAAACGTGTATTATGATTGTTTTTAAGTTCCTTAAGTACCAAAAAAGCTAAAACCCACAAATAACACTCTTTGTAGAGAAAAAAAAAATAAAATAAAATATTTTTTTTTTCTTGTTCATCTTCATAGGTACTAAGATGCCAAAATTCTGGCAATATTCTTTGGGAATTTAAAAACAAAATTACTGTAAACGTGTCTTTTCGGTGTTTTACGTAGAAAAACGTTAAAACGGATGCAAACCAACCAATATGAAGAAATAGAATAACTAACAAAAAGGTATATTTTGAGTGTTTTTGAGCTTGTTACCTACAAAAAACGCGAAAATGGATGCAAAGCACTCCCTATTGGGAAAGAAAAGGACATTACAAGAAAAGTGTATAATGAGTGTGTTTTTATTTTCGGGCTAAAGAACTTGTGGTTCACAAGAACCACAAGGCAAAAAACGCAAAAACTCGTAAATATAAAGAAGTTTCTTAGATACCAAAATGCTGAAAATCATGAATAACAATCTTAATTGAGAAACAGAAAAACATTACCAAATGCGTGCATTTTGAGAGTTTTTTTTCTTCACATTCTTAGTTAGCAAAACCCCATATAGCATGCGAAACTAGCTTTATGTGTGAAAAAAATGACATTACCAGAAATGTCTTTTGAGTGTTTATGAGCGTGTTAGGCAATAAAGCACTAAAAAGCAGGGCAATGACATTACATTGTAATAAAACCAAATTTTACCAAGAATTTGCCTTGAAGTGTTTTTCAGCTCCTTACATAATAAATCGCTAAAACGCATGTAAAACACTCCTTTATGAAGAAGCAGAATAACATTACCAAAAACAAGTGTTTTGAGTGTTTTTTTATCATGTTACCCATAAAAACGCTTAAATACATGCAAAGATCCATATATTTGGGAAACAAATATATGTATTATGACTGTTTTTAAGTTCCTTAAGTACCAAAACGTTAAAACCTACAAATAACACTCTTTATAGAGAAAAAAAAAAAATAAATAAATAAATAGCATTTTTAATTTTTTTTTTATTGATGTTCAAAGGTACCAAGATGCCAAAATTCTGCCAAAGTTCAGGGAAATTATGTGGAAAAAAGAACATTATCGAAAAGTAAATTTTACCTTTTTTTTTTTTTCGGAGTTATGTACCAAACCATAAAGTGTATGCAAAGCCACCTATTTGGGAAAAATTAACGACTTTACAAGAAACCTGTTGTTTGAGTGGTTTTCCGCATGTTAGGCACCAAAACGATAGATAATATGAAAGTCACTCTATATGGAAATCCAAAACAAAATTACTGAAAACGTGTCTTTTAAGAGATTTACGTAGAAAAACGCTAAAACGGATGGAAACCAATGAATATGAAAAAAAAATACAATAACATTACCATAAAAGTATATTTTGTGTGTTTTTGAGCTTGTTACATAAAAAAAAACGCAAAAAATGGATGCAAAGCACTGTATATTAGGAAAAAAAAGGACATAACGAGAAACGTGTATAATAAGTGTTTTATAGTTTCACCAGAGGCAAGGCAAAAAACGCAAAAACTCGTCTGTGTGAAGAAGTTTCTAAGATACCAAAATGCTGAAACTCATGAATAACACTTTTAATCAAGAAACAGAGCAACCTTACTAAATGCGTGTATTTTGAGTGTTTTCTTACATTCTTAGTTACCAAAACCCAAATTCCCTGCGAAACTAGCTTTATGTGGGAAAAAAATGACATTAGCAGAAAAGTGTCTTTAAGTGTTTTTGAGCATGTTAGGCAATAAAGCACTAAAAAGCAGGGCAATCACATTACATGGGAATAAAACCAACTTTTACAAAGAACTTACCTTTTAGTGTTTTTGACACGCATTTAGTAAGGTTGTTCTGTTTCTCAATTAAGAGTGTTATTCATGAGTTTCAGCATTCTGGTATCTAGGAAATTTCTTCATATACACGAGTTTTTGCGTTTTTTGCATTGTGGTTTTTTTTGAACTATAAAACATTCATTATACACTTTTCTAGCAATGTCCCTTTGTTTCCCAACATAGAGTGCTTTGTATCAATTTTTGCGTTTTTTTGTAGGAAACAAGCTCAAAAACACTCAAAATGTACCTTTTTGGTAATGTTATTCTATTTCTTCATATTGGTTGGTTTGCATCAGTTTTAGCGTTTTTCTACGTAAAACACTGAGAATACACGTTTTCAGTAATTTTCTTTTGGATTCCCACATAGAGTGAATTCCTTATTATTTATCGTTTTGGTGCCTAACAAGCTGAAAAGCACTCAAAAGAAAGATTTCTGGTAAGGTAAGTTCCTTCAGTACCATAAAGCTAAAACCAACAATTAACACTCTTTAGAAAAAAAATAAATAAAAAAATTAAAAAATGGGAATTTTTTTTTTGTTATTCATCTTCATAGGTACCGAGATGCCAAAATTCTGCCAAAAAATCAAGGAATTTATGTGGAAAAAAAACAAACATTATCATAAAAGTTAATTGTAGTTTTTTTTTTCGAATTGTTATGTACCAAACCCTAAAGTGCATGCAAAGCCACCTATATAGGGAAGTTAAACGACTTTACCAGAAACCTGTCTTTTCAGTGTTTTTCAGCATGTTAGGCACCAAAAAGATAAATAATATGGAAGTCAGTCAATATGTGAATCCAAAAGAAAATTACTGAAAACCTGTCTTTTCAGTGTTTTACGTAGAAAAACGCTAAAGTGGATACAAACTATCCTATATGAAGAAAAAGATTAACATTACCAAAAACATATATTTTGAGTGTTTTTGAGCTTGTTACCTACAAAAAAATGCAAAAATGGATGTAAAGCACTCTATATTAGGAAACAAAAGGACATTACGAGAAACGTGTATAATGAGTGTTTTATAGTTTCCCAAGAACCACAAGGCAATAAACGCAAAAACTCGTGTATATAGAGAAACTTCTTACATAACAAAATGAATAAATGCATGAATAACAATTTTAATCGATAAACAGAACTACCTTACTAAATTGTGTATTTTGAGTGTTTTTCACATTCTTAGTTACGAAAATGCATGGGAATCCAAAATAAAGTTACTGAAAAAGTGTCTTCTCAGTGTTTTACGTAGAAAAACGTTAAAACGGATGCAAACCAACCAATATCAAGAAATAGAAAAAAGTTACCAAAAAGGTATATTTTGTGTTTTTGAGCTCTTTACCTACAAAAACGCGAAAATTGATACAAAGCACTCTATATTTGGAAAGAAAAGGACATTTTATGAAAAGTGTATAATGACTGTTTTATAGTTCAAAAGAACCACAAAGCAAACAACGCAAAAACTCTTGTATATGGAGAGATTTCCTAGACACTAAAATGCTGAAACTCATGAATAACACTCTTAATTGAGAAAAAGAACAACCCTACTAAATGCGTTATTTTCAGTACTTTTCACATTCTTAGTTACCAAAAACCCCAAATTACATGCAAAAAAATAGATTTGTGGGGAAAAAAAAAGACTTTACCAGAAAAGCGTCTTTTGAGTGTTTTTCAGCGTGATTAGTAATAAAGCATTCAAAAGCAGGGCAATAACATTACATTGGAATAAAACCATTTTTTACAAATAACTTGCCTTTAAGTGTTTTTGAGCTCCTTATATACAAAACTGCTAAAACGCATGCAAAACACACTTTATGGAGAAACAGAATAACATTACCAAAACCTTATACGAGTATATATGGATAAGTTTCTTAGATACCAAAATGCTGAAACTCATGAATAACACTCTTAATTCAGAAACAGAACCTTACTAAATGCGTGTATTTTGAGAGCTTTTCACATTCTTAGCTACCAAAACCCCAAATTGCATGCGAAACAAGATTTATGTTGGAAAAAATGACATTACCAGAAAAGTGTCTTTTGAGTGTTTTTGAGCGTGATAGGATATAAAGCACTAAAAAGCAGGGGAATCACATTAAATTCAAGTAAAACCAATTTTTACCAAGAACTTGCCTTTAAGTGTTTTTGAGCTCCTTATATACCAAAACACTAGAACGCCTCCAAAACACACTTTATGGAGAAACATAATAACATTACCAAAAACATGTATATTGAGTGTTTTTGATCATGTTATCTATAAAAACGCTTAAATACATGCAAAGAACCTTATGTTTGGGAAACGAAAGGACATTACGAGAAACGTGTATTATGAGTGTTGTTAAGTTCCTTAAGTACCAAAAAGGTAAATCCCACAAATAACACTCTTTATTGAGAAAAAATAAATAAATAAATAAAAAAAAATAGGATTTTTTAAAATTTATTTTTATAGGTACCGAGATGCCAAAATTCTGGGAAATTTCAGTGCAATTATATGATAAAAGAATATTATCAAAAAAGTTAATTGTAGGTTTTTTTTTCGGACTGTTATGTACCAAACCCTAAAGTGCAGGCAAAGACTTCTATATGAGGATATTAAACGACCTCATCAGAAATCTCTCTTTTGAGTGTTGTTCAGCATGTTAGGCACCAAAACAATAAATAATGAGCTCACTCTATATGGGAATTCAAAACAAAATTGCTGAAAACGTGTTTTCTAAGTGTTTTACGTAGAGAAACGCTAAAACGGATGCAAACAAACCAATATAAAAAAATAGAAAAACATTACCTAAAAGGTATATTTTGAGTGTTTTGAGGTTGTTACCTATAAAAAACACAAAAATTAATGCAAAGCACTCTATAATGGGAAAGAAATTGCAAGAAAAGTGTATAATGAGTGTTTTATAGTTCAAAAGAACCACAAGGCAAAAAATGCAAAAACTAGTGTATATGAAGAAGTTTCGTATATAACAAAATGCTGAAACTCATGAACAACACTCTTAATTGAGAAAGAGAAAAATCTTACTAAATATGTGTATTTTAAGTGCTTTTCACATTCATATTTACCAAAACCACAAATTGCATGGGAAACCAGCTTTATGTGGAAAAAAAATAACATTACTAGAAAAATGTCTTTCGAGTGTTTTTGAGCGTGTTAGGCAATAAAACACTAAAAAGCAGAGCAATCACATTACATTGGACTAAAACCAATTTTTAATAAAAACTTGCCTTTAAGTGTTTTTGAGCTCCTTATATACCAAAACACTAAAACGCATGCAAAATACACTTTATGGTGAAACAGAATAACATTACCAAAAACATGTATTTTGAGTGTTTTTCATCGTTACCAATAAAAACGCGTAAATACATGCAAAGAACCCTATTTTTTGGGAAACGAATGGACATTACGAGAAACGTGTATTTTGAGTGTTTTTAAGTTCATTAAGTACGAAAAATTTAAAAGCCACAAATTACACTCTTTATTGAGAAAAAAAAAAATAAATAAATAAAAAAATACGAGATTTTTTTTTTCATTCTTATTCATATTGACAGGTAACGAGGTGCCAAAATTCGGGCAAAGTTCAGGAAATTATATGAAATAAGAACATTATCAAAAAAGTTAAATTTAGCTTTTTTTTCGGACTGTTATGTACCAAACCCCTAAAGTGCATGCAAAGCCACCTACATGGGGAAATTAAACCTCTTTACCAGAAAACTGTTTTATGAGTGTTTTTCAGCATGTTAGGAACCAACACGCAACCAACACCCAAGGAAGTCAATTTATATGGGAATCCAAAACACAATTACTGAAAACGTGTCTTTTCGGTGTTTTACGTAGAAAAACGCTTAAACGGATGCAAACCAACCAAAATGAAGAAATAGAATAACATTACCAAAAAGCTATATTTTGAGTGTTTTTGAAATTGTTACCTACAAAAAACGCGAAAATGGATGGAAAGCACTCTATATTGGGAAGCAAAAGGACATTACGAGAAACGTGTATAATGAGTGTTTTATAGTTTTACAAGAACCACAAGGCAAACAACGCAAAAAAGTTTCTTACATTCCAAAATGCTGAAACTCATGAATAAGACTTTTAATTGAGAAAAAGAACTATCTTACCAAATGTGAGTATTTTGAGTGTTTTTCACATTCTTAGTTATGAAAATCCGAAATTACAAGCGAAACTAGTTTTATGTGGGAAATAATGGCATTACCAGAAAAGTGTCTTTTGAGTATTTTAGAGCGTGATATGCAACAAAGCATTAAAAAGCAGAACAATCACATTACATGGGAATAAAACCAAGTTTTACCAAAAACATGCCTTTAAGTGATTTTAACTCCTTACATAACAAAACGCTAAAACGCATGCAAAACATAATTTATGGAGAAACAAAATAACATTACCAAAAACTAAAATTTTAAGGTTTTTGATCATGTTACCTATAAAAACGCTTAAATACATGCAAAGAACCCTATATTTGTGAAACGAAAGGATATTATGAAAACTGTGTATTATGAGAGTTTTTAGGTTCCTTAAGTACCAAAAAGCTAAAACACACAAATAACACTCTTTATAGAGAAAAAAATAAATAAATGAATACAAATTTTTTTTTTTTGTTATTCATCTTTATAGGTACCGAGATGCCAAAATTCTGGCAAAATTCAGGGAAATTAGGTAAAAAAAAAATATAAAAAAAAATAATGTACCAAATCCTGAAGTGCATGCAAAGCCACTTATATGGGAAAATTACACTACTTTACCAGGAACCTGTACCAGAAGCAATTTCAACAATATTACTGAAAACGAGTCTTTTCAGAGATTTACGAAGAAAAACGCAAAAACGGATGAAAAAGCAACCAAAATGGAATAACATTACCAAAAAGATATATTTTGAGTGTTTTTAAGCTTGTTACCTACAAAAAATACAAAAATGGATGGAAAACACACTATATTAGGAAACAAAAGAACATTACAAGAAACGTGTATAATGAGTGTTTTATAGTTTCACAAGAACCACAAGGCAATAAACGCAAAAACTCGTGTATATTGAGAATTTTCTTACATACCAAAATGATGAAATGCATGAATAACACTTTTAATCAAGAAACAGAACTACCCTACCAAATTGGTAATTTTGAGTGTTTTTTCACATTTTTAGTTACGAAATTGCGAAATTACATGCGAAATTAGCTTTATGTGGGAAAAAATGACATTACCAAAAAATGTTTTTTGAGTGTTTTTGAGCGTGATATGCAACAAAGCACTAAAAAGCAGAACAATCACATTACTTGGGAATAAAACCAACTTTTACGAAGAACTTACCTTTAAGTGTTTTTTAACTCCTTACATACCAAAACGTTAAAACGCATGAAAAACACCCTTTATGGAGAAACAGAATAACATTACCAAAAATATGTATTTTGAGTGTTTTTGATTATGTTACCTATAAAAACGCTTAAATACATGTAAAGAACCCTATGTTTGTATAAGAAAAGGACATTACGAAAATCGTGTATTATGAGTGTTTTTAAGTTCCTTAAGTACCAAAAAGCTAAAACTCACAAATAACATTTTATAGAGAAAAAAAAAAATTATTCATCTTTATAGGTGCCGAGATACCAAAATTCTGGAAAAATTCAGGGAAATTTTGTAAAAAAAAATCATTATAAAAAAAATTTTAGCTTTTCTCCGGAGTTATTTACCAAACCCTGAAGTGCATGCAAAGCCACTTATATGAAAAAATTACTGGACTTTACCAGAAACCTGTCTTTTGAGTGTTTTTTTTTCAGCAATTTCTACAATATAACTGAAAACGTGTCTTTTCAGTGATTTACGTAGATAAACGCTAAAACGGATGCAAACCAACCAATATGAAGAAATAGAATAACATGACCAAAAAGATATATTTTGATGTGCTTTTGAGCTTGTTACCTACAAAAATATGCGAAAATGGATGAAACGCACTCTATATTAGGAAAGAAAAGGACATTACGAGAAACGTGTATAATGAGTGTTTTATAGTTTCAGAAGAACCGCAAGGCAAAAAACTCAAAAACTCGTGTACATAAAGAAGTTTCTTACATACCAAAATGCTGAAACTCATGAATAACACTTTTAATTGAGAAACAGAACTACCTTACCAAATGTGTGTATTAGAGAAGTTTCTTACATACCAAAATGCTGAAGCTCATCAATAACACTTTTAATTAAGAAACAGAACAACCTTACTAAATGCCTGTATTTTGAGTGTTTTTCACATTCTTAGTTACCAAAACCCCAAATTCCATGCGAAACTAGCTTTATGTGGGAAAAAAATAATATTACCAGAAAATGTCTTTCGAGTGTTTTTGAGCGTGTTAGGCAATAAACCACTAAAGAGCAGGGTAATCACATTAAATGGGAATAAAACCAACTTTTACCAAGAACTTGCCTTTAGGTGTTTTTGAGCTCATTACATACCAAAACGCTAAAACGCATGCAAAACACCTTTTATGGACAAACAGAATAACATTACCAAAAACATGTATTTTGAGTGTTTTTGATCATGTTATCTATAAAAACGCTTAAATACATGCAAAGAACCTTATGTTTGGGAAACGAAAGGACATTACGAGAAATATGTATTTTGAGTGTTTGTTAGTTCCTTAAGTACCAAAAAGCTAAAACCCACAAATAAAACAATAACTAAACTAAACAAAAAACTTGTGTTTGAGTGTTTTTTAGCTTGTTAGATAACTAATCGCCAAAATGCATGCAAAGTTTCAGATATGGGGAAAAGAAAAGATATTAACGCTGTTTTTCAGCTTCTTATGTGACGAAACGCTAAAACACGTAAATAGCATTCTATATGAAGAAACAGAACATCATTACGAAAAACATGTATTATGGGTGCTTTTCCCCATGTTAGGGACCAAAACGCCAAAATACATATAAAGCACCCTATGTGAAGAAACAGAACGACATGATCACAAACATGTATTATGAATATTTTTGAGTTTTTTAGTTATCAAAACGCCAAAATACTTGCAAAGCACCCTATAGAAAAAGAAAAAAAAATATCAAAAACATATCTTTTGGGTGTTTTTCAGCTTCGTACGTACCGAAACTCTACAAGGGATTGAAAACGCACTTTACTGAGAAATAGAACATTAAAAAAAACGTGTGTTTTAAGTGTTTTTAATTTAGGTATCAAAACGACAGATTGCATGTAGAATACCTTGTCTGGAAAAACTAAAAGAGAGTACCTGCAACGTGCCATTTGGAAATTTTTGAGCAAATTAGGCAACAAAAAGCTAAAATGCATGGAAATAGCTCTATATGAGAAAAGAAAACAATATTGTCAAAAACGTTTCTTTTTAGTGTTTTTGAGAGTACAAAACACTTAAATGTGAGCAAAGAAACATTTATGGGAAACTTTAGCAAAAAATTCTTATCTCAGTCTTTTAACTTGTTAGGTACCCATATTGGCCCATAAACCCCATATTGCATGCAAAGGACCCTATTTCAGGAAACGAAACGATATTAACAGAAACGTGTATTATGAGTGTTTTTATTTATTTATTTTTTTATGTACCAAAACACTAAAACACGTGAATATTACTCTATATGAGGGAAAAAAAAACATTAACAAAACCATCAGCAAAACATCACCAGAAACTTGTCATTTAGGTGTTTTGAGCATATTAGGCAGCAAAACGCTTAAAAAGCAAGGAAAACACCCTATATGGGAAAACGAGATAACCTTAACAAAATCGAGTGTTTTTGAGCTTCTTACGTACCAAAACGATAAAAGATGTCCGAAAAAATATTAGCAAAAACGTATGTTCCGAGATTTTTTTTAGCTTGTTAGGTAACAAAACGCCAAAATGTATGCAAATTACCCTATATAGGTAAATGAAACGATATTAACATAAAGGTGTATTATGTCTTTTTCAGCTTCATAGATACCAAAAGTCTAAAACACGTAAATAATACTATATTTGCAGAAACAAAACAACATTACCAAAAGCGTACTTTATGAGTTTTTTTTCCCCATGATAGGTACTAAAATGCCTAAAAGCATAGTGAACACCATACATAAAGAAACAGACCAACATTACGAAAAACTTGTATTCTGAGTGTTTTTGAGCTTGTTAGATACAAAAACACCAAAGTGCATGCAAGACAACCTGTATAGGAAAAGCAATCAATATTAACAAAAACTTGTCTTTTGAGTGTTTTTCAATTTCTTACGTACTAAAACTCTAAAACGTATGAAAAACACCCTTTATGGAGAAAGAGGACATTACTATAAACGCGTTTTTTGAGAGTTTTCCCGATCATTAGCTACCAAAACGCCAAAATGCAGACAGCACACTATTTCATGTAAAGAAATTATATTACCGGAAACGTGTCATTTCAGTGTTTTGAGCATATTAGAAACCAACCCCAACAAAAAAAAAAAAAAAAAAAAAAAAAAAAAATATATATATATATATATATATATATATATATATATATATATATATATATATATATATATATATATATATATATATATATATATATATATATATATATATATATATATATATTTAACATCGAACGTGTCTTTTGAATGTTTTTGAGCTTCTTACGTACCAAATTTCTAAAAAGCGTGCAAAACATCCTTTATGGTGAAATAGAACATTACCAATAATGTGTGTTTTGAGTCTTTTTGAGCTTGTTGGGTACAAAAACGCCAAAATTTACACAAATTAACGGACATTGACAAACTAAAAGTTATTAAGAAAAAATATTATTATGAGTGTTTTTTTTAACTTCTTTTGTACGAAAACACTAAAACACGTGAATATCACTCGATATGGAGAAAAAAGCATTAACCAAAAAGATGGGTGTTTTCCTCATGTTAGGTACGACAATCTATACAGAATACCATATATGAAAAACAGAAAAACATTACCAAAAACGTATATTATATGTGTTTTTGAGCTTCTTAGGTAATAAAATACTGAAACTCGTGATTAGTACATATATTTAGGCGTTTTGGTTTCTAAAAAGCTGGAAAACGCTTAAATCATACGTTTTTTGTAATGTCTCCCGATAAAGGCTATTTATCGTTTTAGCATTTTGGAACGTAAGAAGCTCAAAAACACTCAAAAGACACCATTTTGATAATGTTGTTTTAGAGTTTGATAATGTTGTTTTAGAGTTTTGGTGCTAACGTTGAAAAGCACCAAAATAAAATGAAATGGATGAATTTTTGCGTATTGGTACGTAATAAGCTTAAAAACATTCAAAATACACGTTTTTGGCAATAATATTTTGTTTCTCCATGAAGTTTCTTTTCCATGCATTTTAGTGTATTGGTACGTAAACAGCTGAAATCATTCAAAAGCACGTTTTTGTTTGTTTCTCCCGTATAGCTTACTTTGCATGCATTTTGGCGTTTTCGAAAACACTACTAAAAACCGAAACGCTAAATCGCATGAAAAAAAAAAAAAATGGAGAAATAATATCAAAAACAAATATTTCGAGTGTTTCTGAGTTAGTTAAGTAGAAAAACGCCAAAATGCATATATAATATCTTAAATGGGAAAATGAAAAGTTACTAAAATGTGTACTATTGGTGTTTTTTTTTTTTTTACTTATTAGGTACGAAGTCTCTAAAATGCATGAATAACACTATCTATATGATATAACATTACCAAAAACATAAATTTTCAGTGTTTTCACATTGTTATGAATCAAAACGCCATAATGCATGTAAAGCCCCTTATTTGGGGAAAGGAAACGAGATTTCAGAAACGTATCTAAAATGTGTTCTTCATCGTGTTAGGCACAAAAATGCTAAAAAAACATACAAATCACCTAATATGGGAATACAAAACAACATTAAGAAAACGTTTCTTTTGAGTGTCCTACTAACCAAAACGATAAAAAAAAAACATAGAAAACATCCTTTATGGAGAAACAGAATAATATTACCAAAAAACAAGTATTTTGAATGTTTTGTAAGATTGTTACGTAAAAAACGCCTAAATGAATAAAAAAAAATACCCTATATGGGAAAAATGAAGTCATTACGAGAAATGTGTATTATGAGTGTTTTTGACCTTCTTAGTATCAAAAGGGTAAAACGCATGAATAACACCCTATATGGAGAAATAGATATATGAAACGACATTAAAAACGCATGAAAATACCCTATAAAGAGAAATAGAATACATTTACCAAAAACGTGTATTTTGAGTGTCTTTGAGTGTATTATGTACAAAATCGCCTATCATCAAACAAAACACCCTGCATATGGAAATGAAAGGACATTACGAGAAACGTTTGTTATGTTTTTTTTTTATTATTACTTTCTTAAGTACCAAATCAGTAAAGAGCTCTGAAGAAAAAGAACAACCTTACCAAAAACGTGTATTTTTTTACATTGATAATTACCAAAACGCCAACATGCATGTAAAGCAACCTATATAAAGAAACGAAACGAAATCACTAGAAACTTGTCTTTTGTTATTTTTTGAGCGTGTTAGGCACCAAATCAGTAAGAAGCAACGAAATCACCCTATAGGGGAATACAAAACAACTTTACTAAAACGTGTCTTTAGAGTGTTTTTTTTAGGTTCTTACGAACTAAAATGTCAAAATACATGCAAACACCCTGTTACGTACCAAAGCACCAAAAAGACCCTATATGAGGAAATGAAAGGACATAACAAAAAACGTGTATTATGAGTTTTTTTTCTAGCTTCTTAGGTACCAAAACGCTAAAATAATTGAGTAGCACACTGTATGGAGAAAGAGAAACAAATTACCAAAATCGTGTAATTTGAATGTTTTTCACATTGTCAGGTAGCAAAACACCATAATGCTTGCTCGCTATACGAGAAAATTTAACAATAATGTAAGAAATATGTTTTTATGTGTTTTTCACATAAATGCTAAATAGCATGGAAAGCACCTTATATAGAAATGCAAAATAATAAGCATGTGTTTTAAGTGTTTTAAACTTTTTACGTACCAAAACGCTAAAACACGTGCAACAAACACGAATAACCTTACCAAATAGAAAAACCTTACCAAAAACGTGTATTTTGAGTCTCTTTAAGTCTGTTACGTACATCATATTAAAAATGCATGTAAAGCACCCTGTATAGGGAAACAATAGAACATTACAAGAAATGTGCATTGTCAGTGTTTTGAGTCTCTTAGGTACCAAACACTAAACCGCTTGAATGAAAATTGAATATATCCTATATTTCTTAATAGAGAAACAGAACATCACCAAAAAACGTGTTTTTATATTTATCTTTTTCTACCTTGTTATGTACCAAAACGTCAAAATACATACTAAGCATCCTATATGGTGAAATAGAAAGACATTAGGAGAAAAAAGTTTTATTAGTGTTTTTGAGCTTCCTAAGTACCAAAACACTAAAACGCATAAATAGCACCCTATATAGAGAAAAAGAACAACATTACCTAAAACCTTTATTTTGAGCGTTTCTCATATTATGTAGCAAAACACCATAATGCATGCAAATCCCTATATGAAGAAGCAAAACTATATTACAGGAAACGTGTCTTCTGAGTGTTTACTTGAGTGTTAGGAATCAAAATGCTTAAAAGCATTGAAAGCACCCTATTTGGCAATATAAAATAACATTACCAAGAAAGTATCTTTAGAGTGTTTTTGACCTTCTTACGTCCGAAATTGCTGAAACGCATGCAAAACAACCTTTACGGAGAAACAGAATAACATTACCAAAGACTTAAATTTTGATTGTTTTTGTGCTTGTTAAGTATAAAAATGCCAAATTACACGCAAAGCATCCTACATGGAGAAAAGAAAGGACATTACGAGAAAAGTGTATTATGAGATATTTTGAGCTTTTTAGGTACCAAAACTCAAAAACACGTGATTAGCACTTTATATGGAATAACAACTCTACCGAAAACTTTTACTTAAACTTTTTTTCATATTGTTAAGTACCAAAACTCAAAATGCATTGGAAGCCTCCTTTATCGGGAAACGAAACGACATTATCATCAACGTGTCTTTTCAGTGTTTTTGAACGTGTTAGACACCAAAACTCTCTAAAAAAAAAAGCATGGAAAGCGCTCTATAAAGGAATACAAAACAACATTACTAAAAACGTGTTTTATAGGTTCTTATATACAGAAACACTAAAACCCAAGCAAAACACCCTTTATGGAGAAGCGAAATAAATATTTCGTTGATAAATTACATTCAGGACAGTTAGGGAACATCCCTTACAGAAGAATAAGATCACAGAAAAATGGTTCTAAATGGATGACTGAGGTTAAAACACTACATAGGGCGAAAGAGAAGTATATATGAGATTAAAGACAGGGGAAGTGGTTTTAAGGCCATAATATAATGAATTAGAAAAGTCAGGAGTTTAACAAGGAAAGCTAAAAATATTTATGAATTAAAGGTAGTCAGTAAAGCGAAAATGGACCCCAAGGGATTTTATCAGGCATATAAGACAATAGTTCCTTAAAGACAGCAGAATGGGACCTGCTTAGTTGTTGAGAGGAGATTAGTAAAATTGTGAACGAGTGTTTTTTTAACTGTCTTTGCCCAGGAAAACATGCAGAATTTGCCGAATAGTGAGAAGATATTTAGAGTAGAAGAGAATGAGAAGCTGACAGATATTACCATAACTAAAGAGATAGTGGAACAGTAGATAGATAAGCTGAAAAGTTGAAGTCACCAGGACCAGATGAAATATATTCCAGAATATTTCAGAATTGGAAAAAGCTTATAAGTAATCTGGATAAGGTCATGGCCAAGCGGCAGGCGACAGTGTTGTAATAAACGGCTCTAAATCCGAGTGTGGACAAGTAATTAGTGGGGTGACAAAGGGATTATTAGTATTAGGAGCGATGTTGTTTGTAATATATGTCAGTGACTTGGATAGTGGAATTAGTAGTGCTGTTAGTAAATTTGCGGATGACACGAGAGTATGTAGATTAATTAGGTCAGAATCGCATACCATCGCCTTGCAGACAGATTTGGATAGGATGAACGAATGGACAGACAGATGGCAAATGCAGTTTAATATCAACAAATGCAAAGCACTTAGCGTAAGTAGAAGAAACCCACACAGTAGTTACACAATGAACAACCAAGTTCTGGTAGGTTCAGGGTAAGAAAAAGATTTGAGATTTAAAGTTAGTTCTGAACTCCGTCTAAGAAAGCAATGCAAAGAGGCCAGAAACAAAGCAAATAGTGTATTATGATTCATTTTCAGGAGTGCTAAAAGTAAAACTCTCGAAGTAATATTAAAGTTACATTTAGCGCTGGTCCTACGCTGTACTATTCTGGTCACCACATCACAGGAAGGATAAAGGTCTATTAGAATCACTTCAAAGGAGAATGACTAAAAGGATACAGGGGATGAGGAGTATTCCATACGAAGCGAGATTCAAGCTGTTAAATTTACATTCTTTAGAGAGACGTAGGGAGAAGTCTTCAAGTGGTATATGGGTTATAACAAGGGGAACATAAGGAAAATTCTTAGAATCTGTAACCATGATAGAACAAGAAAAATAGAACATCAAGTTTTCAGGCTTGAGCCTGAAAACTTGATGTTCAAAAAGGAAACAGGAAGGAATTGGTTTTCAAATACAGTAGTAGATGATTGGAACGGACTTAGTAATCAAGCTGTTAGTGCTGAGGCATTTGGCACTGTAAGAGAAAATTACACATTTATAGATGGGGATGATAGGTGGAAATACGTAGGCATATTTCATACAAGTACTGCCACGTGTAGGCCTGATACCTTCTTGCATATTTACTTATTTCTTATGTTCTTATGTTCTTATTACCAAAAGCGTGTATTTTCAGTATTTTCAGATCTTCCGTGAAAAATAAAATGCCAAAATGCATGCAAAGCACCCTAAATGAGGAAAAAAAGGGACATTACGAGAAACGTGCATTATAAGTGTTTTTGAGATTCTTAGATACCAAAACGCTGAAACTCATGAATAAAACTCTTAATTGAGAAACAGAACAACCTTACCAAATGTGTGTATTTTGAATGTTTTTCACATTTTTGATTACCAAAACCCAAATTGCATACGAAACTAGCTTTATGTGGAAAGGAAAAAAAAGACATTTCCAGAAAAGTGTCTTTTGAGTGTTTTTGAGCGTGTTAGGCAATAAAGCACTAAAAAGCAGGGTAATCACATTACATGGGAATAAAACCAACTTTTACCAAGAACTTGCCTTTAAGTGTTTTTCAGCTCCTAACATACCAAAACGCTAAAACGCATGCAAAACACCCTTTATGAAGAAACAGAATAACATTACCAATAGCATGTATTTTGAGAGTTTTTTATCATGTTACCTATAAAAACGCTTAAATACATGCAAAGAACCCTATGTTTGGGAAACGAAAGGACATTACGAGAAACGTGTATTATGAATGTTATTAAATTCCTTAAGCACCAAAAAGCTAAAACCCACAAATAACACTCTTTATAGAGAAACAAAAAAAAATGTAATTTTTTTTTATTCTTCTTTCCAGGTACCGAGATGCCAAAATTCTGGCAAAATTCAGGGAAATTATGTGGAAAAAAGAACATTATCAAAAAAGTTAATTTTAGCTTTTTTTCGGACAGTTATGTATCAAAACATAAATTGCATGCAAAGCCACCTCTATAGGGAAATTAAACGACTTTACCGGAAACTTATCTTTTGAGTGTTTTTCAGCATGTTAGGCACCAAAATAATAAATAATATGGAAGTCACTTTATATGGGAATCCAAAACAAAATCACTTAACACTTGTCTTTTCAGTGTTTTACGTAGAAACACGCTAAAACGGATGCAAACAAACCAATATGAAGAAATAGAATAACATTGCCAAAAATGTATATTTTGAGTGTTTTTGAGTCTTTTACATACAAAAAACGCGAAAATGGATGCAAAGCACTCTATATTGGGAAACAAAAGGACATTACGAGAAACCTGTATAATGAGTGTTTTATAGTTTCACAACAACCACAAGGCAAAAGTTTCTTAGATACCAAAATGCTGAAACTCATGAATAACACTCTTGATTGAGATACAGAACAACCTTACCAAATGCGTGTATTTTGAGTGTTTTTCACATTCTTAGTAACCAAAACACGAAATTGCATGCGAAACTAGGTTTATGTGGGGAAATAATTATATTGCCAGAAAATGTCTTTTGAGTGTTTATGAGCGTGTTAGGCAATAAAGTACTTAAAAGAAGGGCGATAACATTACATGTGAATAAAACAAACTTTTACCAAGAACTTGCCGTTAAATATTTTTGAGCTCCTTACATACCAAAACGCTAAAACGAATGCAAAAAAATCCTTTATGGAGAAACACAATAACATTACAAAAAACATGTATTTTGAGTGTTTTTGATTATGTTACCTATAAAAACGCTTAAATACATGCAAAGAATCCTATGTTTGGGAAACGAAAGAACATTACGAGAAACATATATTATAAGTGTTTTTAAGTTACTTAAATACCAAAAAGCTAAAACCCACAGATAACACTCTTTATAAAGAAACAAAAAATAAAAAATAAATAAATGAAATAAGTAAATGAAATAAATGAAAATAATATTTTTTTTGTTATTCATCTTTATAGGTACTGAGATGCTAAAATTCTGTTAAAATTCGGGGAAACTATGTAGATAAAGGAATATTATCGAAAAAGTTAATTTTAGCTATTTTTTTCGGACTGTTACGAGTATGTACCAAACCCTAAAGTGCATGCAAAGCCATCTATATGGGGAAATTAAACGACTTTACAAGAAAATTGTCTTTTGAGTGTTTTTCAGCATGTTAGGCACCAAAACGATAAAAAATTATGGAAGTCATTCTATATGGGAATCCAAAACAAAATTACTGAAAACGTGTCTTTTCTGTGTTTTACGTAAAAAATGCTGAAACGGATGCAAACAGACCAATATGAAGAAATAAAATAACATTACCAAAAAGGTATATCTTAAGTGTTTTTGACCTTGTAGCCAACAAAAAAAAAAACGCAAAAATGGATGCAAAGCACTCTATATTGGGGAACAAAAAGACAATATGAGAAACGTGTATAATGAGCATTTTATAGCTTCACAAGAACCACAAACCAAAAAAACGCAAAAACTTGTGTATATGGAGAAGTTTCTTAGATACCAAAATGCTGAAACTCCTGAATAACACTCTTAATTAAGAAACAGAATAACATTACTAAATGCGTGTATTTTGAGTGTTTTTCACATTCTTAGTTACTAGAACCCCAAATTGCATGCGAAACTAGCTTTATGTGGGAAAAAAAATGACATTACCAGAAAAGTGTCTTTTGAGGGTTTTTGAGAGTTAGGCAATAAAGCACTAAAAAGGAGGGCAATCACATTACATGGGAATAAAACCAACTTTTACCAAGAATTTGTCTTTAAGTGTTTTTTAACTCTTTATATACCAAAACGCTAAAACACACGCAAAACACCCTTTATGGAGAAACAGATTAACATTACCAAAAACATGTATTTTGAGTGTTTTTGATCATGTTACCTCTAAAAACGCTTAAATACATGCAAAGAACCCTATGTCTGGGAAACGAAAGGATATTACGAGAAACGTGTATTATGTGTGTTTTTAAGATCCATAAGTACCAAAAAAGCTAAAACCTCTTTATAGAGAAAAAAAAAAGGATTTTTTTTTCTTATTCTTCTTCATAGGTACTGAGATGCCAAAATTCTCGCAAAATCCACGGAAATTATGTATAAAAAGAACATTATCAAAAAAGTTAATTTTAGCTTTTTTTCGAACTATTATGTACCAAACCATGAAGTGCATGCAAAGCCAAATATATGGGGAAATTAAACGACTTTACGAGAAACCTGTGTTTCTAGTGTTTTTCAGCATGTTAGTCACCAAAACAATAAATAATATTGAAGTCATTCTATGAGGGAATCCAAAACAAAATTACTTTAAACGTGTCTTTTTCGTGTTTTACGTAGAAAAACGCTAAAACGGATGCAAACCAACCAATATGAAGAAATAGAATAAGATTACCAAAAAGTGTTTTTTGAGCTTTTTACTTACAAAAAACGCGAAAATGGATGCAGAGTTCTCTCTATTGGTTAACAAAAGGACATTACGAGAAACGTGTATAATGAGTGTTTTATAGATTCTCAAGAATCACAAGGCAAAAAACGCAAATACTCATATATATGGAGAAGTTTCTTAGATACCAAAATGCTGAAACTCCTGAATAACGCTCTGAATTAAGAAAGAGAACAACCTTATCAAATGCGTGTATTTTGAGTGTTTTTCACATTCTTAGTTACCAAAACCCCAAATTTTATGTAAAAGTATCTTTATATGGGAAAAAAATGACATTATAAGAAAAAGTGTCTTTTAAGTGTTTTTTTTTTTTTAAGCATGATAGGCAATAAACCACTAAAAATCAGAACAATCACATTACATGGTAATAAAACTAACTTTTACTAAGAACTTGCCTTTAAGTGTTTTTGAGTTCCTTATATACCAAAACGCTAAAACGAATGCAAAACACCCTATATGGAGAAACAGAATAAATAACATTACCAAAAACATGTATTTTGAGTGTTTTTGATCATGTTATCTATAAAAACGCTTAAATATATGCAAAGAACCTTATGTTTGGGAAATTAAAGGACATTTCGAGAAACATGTATTACGAGTCTTTTTAATTTTTTTTCAGTACCATTTAGCTAAAACCCATAACACTGTTTATAAAAAAAAATAAATAAAAAGATAGGAATTTATTAATTTTTTTTTGTTTTTCATCTTCATAGGTACCAAGATGCCAAAATTCTGGCAAAATTCTGGAAAATTATGCGAATAAAGAAAATTATGAAAAAAAATTAATTTTAGTTTTTTTTTCGGACTGTTATGTACCAAACTCTAAAGTGCATGCAAAGCCACCTATATGGGGAAATTAAACGACTTTACCAGAAACCTGTCTTTTGAGTGTTTTTCAGCATGTTAGGCACTAAAACGATATATAATATGGATGATATATAATATGGGAATCCATCACAAAATTACTGAAGTGTCTTTTCAGAGTTGTACGTAGAAAAACGCTAAAACGGATGCAAATCAACGATTATGAAGAAATAGAATAACATTTCCAAAAAAGGTATATTTTCAGTGTTTTTGAGCTTACCTACAAAAAACACGAAAATGGATAGAAAGCACTCTATATTGAGATGCAAAAGGACATTACGAGAAATTTGTATAATGAGTGTTTTATAGTTTCACAAGAACCACAAGGCAAAAAACGCAAAAACTCGTGTATATGGATAAGTTTCTTAGATACCAAAATGCTGAAACTCAGGAATAACACTCTTAATTGAGAATGCAGAACAACCTTACGATATGCGTGTATTTTGACTGTTTTTCAACTTCTTAGTTACCAAAACCCCAACTTGCATGCAAAACTAGCTTTATGTGGTAAAAAAATGATATTACCAGAGAAGTGTCTTTTGAGTGTTTTTGAGCGTGTTAGGCCATAAAGTACTAAAAAGGAGGGCAATCACATTACATGGGAATAAAACCATCTTTTACCAAGAACTTGCCTTTAAGTGTTTTTGAGCTCCTTATATTCCAAAACGCTAAAACGCATGCATAACACCCTTTATGGAGAAACAGATTAACATTACCAAAAAATATGTTTTTTGAGTGTTTTTGATCATGTTACCTCTAAAAACTCTTAAATACATGCAAAGAACCCTATGTCTGGGAAACAAAAGGACATTACGAGAAACGTGTATTATGAGTGTTTTTAAGTTCCATAAGTACCAAAAAGCTAAAACGTCTTTATAGAAAAAAAAAAGTAAATAAATGAATAGGATTTTTTTTTTTGTTATTCTTCTTCATAGGTACCGAGACCCCAAAAATCTGGCAAAATTCAGGGAAATTATATGAAAAAAGAATATTATCAAAAAAGTTAGTTTTAGCTTTTTTTCGGACTGTTATGCACAAAACCCTAAAGTGCATGCAAAGCCAACTATATGGGGAAATTAAACGACTTTACGAGAAACCTTTGTTTCTAGTGTTTTTCAGCATGTTAGTCACCAAAACAATAAATAACATGGAAGTCATTCTATATGGGAATTCTAAACAAATTACTGAAAACGTGTCTTTTCCGTGTTTTAAGTAGAAAAATGCTAAAACGGATGCAAACCAACCAACATGAAAAAATAGAATAAGATTACCAAAAAGGTATATTTTGAGTATTTTTGAGCTTTTTACAAAAAATGCGAAAATGGATGAAAAGCTCTCTATATTGGTTAACAAAAGGACATTACGAGAAACGTGTATAATGAGTGTTTTATAGATTCTCAAGAAGCACAAGGCAAAAAACGCAAAAACTCCTATATATGGAGAAGTTTCTTAGATACCAAAATGCTGAAACTCCTGAATAACACTCTTAATTGAGAAACAGAACAACCTTACCAAATGCGTGTATTTTGAGTGTTTTTCACATACTTAGTTACCAAAACCCCAAATTGCATGTGAAAGTAGCTTTATGTGGGAAAAAAAATGACATTACCAGAAAAGTGTCTTTTAAGTGCTTTTTTTTTTTTTCGCATGATAGGCAATAAAACACTAAAAATTAGGGCAATCACATTACATGGTAATAAAACTAACTTTTACCAAGTGTTTTTACTAAGTGTTTTTGAGCTCCTTATATACCAAAACGCTAAAACGCATGCAAAAAAACTATATTTAGAAAGAGAATAAAATTATCAAAAACATGTATTTTGAGTGTTTTTGATCATGTTACCTATAAAAACGCTTAAATACATGCAAATAATCTTATGTTTGGGAAACGAAAGAACATTTCCAGAAACGTGTATTATGAGTGTTTTTAAGTTCTTTAAGTACCAAAAAGCTAAAACCCACAAATAACACTCTTTATAGAGAAAAAAAAAATAAAAAAAATAAATAAAAAAATAGGATTTTTTTTATTCATCTTCATAGGTACCGAGATGCCAAAATTATGCCAAATTCATGTAAATTATGTGAAAAAAGAACATTATGAAAAAAAGTTAATTTTAACTTTTTTTTCGGACTATTATGTACCAAACCCTAAAGTGCATGCAAAGCCACCTGTCTTTTGTGTTTTTTTTCAGCATGTTAGGCACTAAAACGATAAATAATATGGAAGTCACTCAATATGGGAATCCATCACAAAATTACTGAAAAATGTCTTTTCAGTGTTTTACGTAGAAAAAGGCTAAAAAGGATGCAAACCAACGAATATGGAGAAATAGATTAACATTACCAAAAAGGTATATTTTGAGTGTTTTTGAGCTTCTTACCTTCAAAAAACGCGAAAATAGATGGAAAGCCCTCTATGTTGGGATACAAAAGGACATTACAATAAACGTGTATAATGAGTGTTTTAGAGCTTCACATCAGCAACAAGGCAAAAATCGTAAAAACTCGGTGTATATGGAGAAGTTTCTTAGATACCAAAATGCTGAAACTCAGAAATATCACTCTTAATTGAAAATACAGAACAACCTTACCAAATGCATGTATTTTGAGTGCTTTTCACGTTCTTAGTTACCAAAACCAAAAATTGCATGCGAAACTAGCTTTATGTGGGAAAAAATGACATTACCAGAGAAGTGTCTTTTGAGTGTTTTTGAGCGTGATAGGCAATAAAGCACTAAAAAGGAGGGCAATCATATTATATGGGAATAAAACCAACTTTTACCAAGAACCTGCCTTTACGTGTTTTTGAGCTTACATACCAAAACGCTAAAACGCATGCAAAACACCCTTTATGGAGAAACAGAATAACATTACCAGAAACTTGTATTATGAGTGTTTTTGATCATGTTACCTATAAAAACACCTAAATACATGCAAAAAACCCTATGTTTGGAAAATGAAAGGATGTTACGAGAAACGTGTATTATGAGTTTTTTTTTAAGTTTGTTATGTATGAAAAAGCTAAAACCCACAAATAAAACTCTTTATAGAGTGTTTTCTTACCTAACAATGTGAAAAACACACAAAAAGCACATTTTTGTAATCTTGTTCTTTTCTCCATATAGAGTGCTCTTCAATGTGTCAAATAGGTCTTGGTACCTTAGAAATAAAAAAAAAAAAACACTCAATAAAAGTTTCTTCTAATGTTTTTTTTCGTTTCCCCTTGCAAAGTATTTTGCATGCATTTATGTTTCTTTTTATATGTAAAAAGAAAAACAAAACTGTTAATGGTAATAAAGGGTGTTTAGCATACATCTCCGCGTTATGGTACGTAAGTAGCTGAAAATACCCAAAAGATAAATTTTTGGTTGTCTTCTTCTTTCATATAGGTAGCTTTCCATGCTTTTTATAACTTTGGCACCTACCACGTTCATCAACACTCAAAAGACATGTTTCTGGAAATATCGTTTCATTTTCCCATAGATGGTGCTCTGGAGGCATTTTGACGTTTTGGTACATAAAATTGTGAAAAACACTCAAAATAAACGTTTTTGGTAATGTTCTGTTTCTCCATATACAGTAGTACTAAATAGTTTTTGCGTTTAGTACCTAAGACGCTCAAATACACTAATAATACATCTTTCTCGTAATGTCCTTTATTTTATCCATATTGGGTGATTTCCATGCATTTTGGCGTTTTGTTACGTAACAATGTGAAAAAAAAACTCTCAAAATATACGTTTTTGGTAATGTTATTTTGTTTCTTCATATATAATGTTATACATGCGTTTGTGCATTTTACTACCTATGAATCTCAAAACAGGGATAAATGAAGTGTCTTTTTATTTCTTTTCCTATCGCCATTTAGGATACTTTGCATGCATTTTTGCTTTTTTTTATACGTAAGAAGCTAAAAAAAAATAACCAAAATACACGTTTCTGGTAATGTTATTCTGTTTCTCCATAAAATGTGCTTTGCATGCATTTTAGCGTTTTGGTACGTAAGTAGCTGTAAAAACACTCAAAAGACACGCTTTTGGTAATGTTTTGCTTTTCCAAATAGGGAGCTTTTGTTGCTTTATAGCGTTTTGGTATCTAATATTGTTTTGTTTCTCCAAAGAGAGTATTATTCATGCATTTTCGCGTTTTGGTACCTGAGAAGCTCAAAAACACTCTTAATATAAGTTTCTCATAATGTCTTTGGTTACTTTTTTTTTTGCGTAACAAGCTCAAAACATTGAAAATACACGCATTTTTGGTAATGTTATTAAGTTTTTCCAAAAAAAAAAAGGCGTTTTGGATGCGTTTAAGTGTTTTTGTATATAAGTAGCTCATAAGCACTGAGAAGAAAAGTTTTTGTAATCTTTTGTCCTATAGGGTGCTTTCCTTGGTCTTTAGCTTCTTGGTACCTAACTCGCTCATAAACACTGAAAGGACATGTTTCTGGAAATGTTTCCTCTCACCATATATTATGCTTTGCATGCATTTTCGCGTTGCGGTACCTAATAACGTGAAAAAAGCCTTAAAACACAAGTTTTGGTTAATCTTGTTCTGTTTCTCCATATAGAGTATTGTTAATACGTTTTAGTGTTCTGGTACCTCTGAAGCTCAATAGCACTCAAAATATACGTTTCATTTAATGTTTTTTTTTCCCCTTTTAGGATTATTTGCACGAATTTTATCGTTTTTGTATGTAACAGGCTCAAAATTTCTCAAAATGCATGTTTTTGGTAAAGCTGTTGAATTTCTCCATAAAGTGTGTTTTGCAACCGTTGTAGCGGTTTGGTACGTAAGTAGCTTAAAACACTTAATGTTTTCCCATTTATGGTACTTTCCATGCTTCTTAAGAACTTTTTGTGCCTAACAAAATTATAAACTCTCAAAAGTCATGTTTCTGGAAATGTCGTTTATTTTCCCAATATCGGGTGCTTTGCATGCATTTTGGGGTTTTGATACCTAACAAAGCTAAATACACTTAAAATACGCGTTTTCTTCATACAAAATGCAAATCATACGTTTTATCGTTTTGGTACCTAATAAGCTAAAAAAAAAAAAACCTCATAATACTAGTTTCTCTTAGTCTTTTTGTTTTCTTATATAGGGTACTTTATATGCATTTTGACGCTTTTGTACATAACAAGCTGAAAAATCGCTAAAAATGCTCGTTTTTGGTAATGTTTTTATTTCTGCATGAAGGTTGTTTTGCATGTTTTATCGTTTTGGTACATTATGAATTTAAAAACTTCCAAACACGTGAAAAGTCACGTTATTTCTTTGTCCCTTCCAACATAGTGCTCTTTTCATACTTCTTAGTGTTTTGGTGCCTAACACGTAGAAACACTCTCAAAAGATAGGTTTCTTGTAATGTCGTTTTGTGTCGTCTTTTAGAAGTCTTTGCATGTATTTTTCCGTTTTGGTACCTAATAACTCAAAATATATATTTTCATTCGTGTTGTTTTGTTTCTCCATATAGAGTACTATTAAGGTGCGCCTTTGTGTTTCGTACCTAAAAAGCTGAAAAGCTCTCATAATACACGTTTCTCGAAATGTCTTCGTTTCCCGGCATAGGGAACTTTGCATACATTTCGGCGTTTTTCTACTTACCTCAAAAACACTGAAAATATAGTTTTTTTTTTGTGTGTAATGTTATTTTGTTTCTCCATAAAGCATGTTTTGCGTCTGTTTAAGCGTTTTGATATAAAAGTAGCTCAAAAACACTAAAAAATACTATTTTTTTTGGTAATTTTGTTTTGTATTCCCATATAGGATGCTTTCCACTTGTATTTTTTTTTATAGTTTGGTGCCTAACACGCTCATAAACACTCAAAATTCACGTTTCTGGAAATTTCGTTTCGTTTCTCCCATAGATTGCACTTTGCTTGAATTTCGACGTTTTGGTACATAACATTGTGAAAACAAACAAAATACACGTTTTTAGTAATGTTGCTCTGTTTCTCCATATAGAGTGGTATTCATGCATTTTCGTATTTTTCAACCTAATAAGGTCTAAAACACTTACAATATACGTTTCTCGTAATGTCTTTTCGTTTCCCCATATTGGGAACTTTACATGAATTTTGACATTTTTTTACGTAATTAGCTTCAAACATTAAAAATACACGGTTTCCCGTTTCTCCATAAAAGGTGTTTTGCATGCGCCTTTGCGTTTTAGTATGTAAGTAGCTCTAAACAATGAAAAGACTTTTTTGTAATGTTTTGTTTTTCCCATGTATGCGTTTTGGTACCTAATACGCTTACAAACACTGAAAAAACACGTTTCTAGAAGTGTCGTATTTTCCCTCATATATGATGCTTTGCATGCATTTTACCGTTTTTGTTTCTCCATATAGAGTGCTATTCATTCGCTTTAGCGTTTTGGTACCTAATAAGTTGAAAACACTCATACTGCACGTTTCTCGTAATGTACTTTCGTATCCATATATATAGTGTACTTTGCATGCATTTTGGCGCTTTTGTACGTGACAAGCTTAAGAAATAAAATGAAATACTAGTTTCTGGTAAGGTTATTTGTTTTTTCCATGAAGGGATTTTTGCAAGCATTTTAGTGTTTTTGTACGTTAGTAGCTGAAAAATACCTCAAAAAATACGTTTTTTGGGGGAATGTTGTTTTTGCTTTTCCTGCATAGGGAAGTTTTCATGCTTTTTACTGTTTTGTTGTTAACAAGTTCATATACACATATACATAGAAATAAAAAAAAAAAAAAAAACTACTTTGCCAAAAAAGCGTCTTTTGAGTTTTTTTTTCAGCTTCATACATACCAAGAAGGTAAAATGCATGAAAAACACCCTTTATGGAAAAACAGAATAATATCAAAAAGAAATCGTTTGAAAGTTTTTGAGCTTATTAGGTAGAAAAACGCCATAATGTATGGAAAGTATTCTATATGAAGAAAGAAAAAGACATTACGAGAAACGTGTATTATGAGTAAATTTGAGCTTCTTAGGTAGCAAAATGTGAAAACGCATGAATAGCACTCTGTATGGATAAACATAACAACATTACCAAAAACGTGTATTTTGAGTGTTTTTTTCATATTGTTAGGTACCAAAAAGCCAAAATGTATGGAAGCCCACTAACTAACAAACAAAACTAAATTTAATGAAACGTGTCTTTTCAATGTTTATGAAACTGCTATGTATCAGAATGCTAAAAAGCATGGAAAGATCACCATATGGGAATAAAAAACATTATCAAAAACATGTCCTTTCAATCTTTTTGAGCTTCTTACGTACCAAAACACTAATACGCTTGCAAAACACTCTTTATGAAGAAACAGAATAAAATTGCCAAAAACAAGTATTTTATGTGTTTATGAGCTTGTTACGTAGAAAACGCAAAAATGCATGCAAAGTAACCTTTATGAGGAAATTAAACGATGTTTCCAGAAACTTGTCTTTTGAGTGTTTAGATACTAAACCGATATAAAGCTTGGAAATCACTTGATTTGAACAACAAAACAACACTAAGGAAAACGGGTCTTTTAAGTGTTTTTGAGCTTATTACATACCAAAAAACCTAAGCCGGATGCAAAAAAAAAAAAAAAAATTCATGGAAACATAATAACATTACCAAAAACTTGTAATTGGAGTGTATTTCTCATTGTTAAGTACGCATGCAAAGCATGCGAAAGGAAACGAGTTTTCCAGAAAGGTGTCTTTTGAGTGTTTATGAGTGTTCTAGCTCCAAAACGATGAAAAGCATGGAAATCACACTGTAATGGAAAACAAAACATTAACAAAAATGACTCTTTTCAGTATTTTTGATCAACTTATGTATCAGAACGCTAAAACGCATGCAAAACACCCTTGATGGAGAAACACAATATCATTACCAAAAACAAGTTTTTTTATTGTTTTTGAGGCTGTTACGTGAAAAACGTCAAAATACATTCCAAGTACCCTATTTGGTTAAATGAAAAAAAAAAATATTACGAGAAAGGTGATTTTTTTTATTTTTACTTCTTAGGTAACAAACCGCTAAAGGGCAATAATTAGCACTCTATAGAAAAAAAAAAAAAAAAAAAAAAAAACAATATTTCCAAAAACATGTATTTTGAGTGTATTGCACATTGTCAGGTACCAAAACTGCAAAATGCAAACAAAATACCCTATATGGTGAAAGAAAACGAGATTTCAAGAGAAGTGTCTTTTGTTAATGAGTGTGTTAGATACCAAAAGGAAAAAAAAAAGAAACAAAAAAGCACCCTATATGGGAAAACAACACATTACCAGAAACGTTTTTTTTCTACTGTTTTTGAGCAACTTATGTACCAAAACTTTGAAACGCATGCAAAATATTATTAATAACATTAAGAAAATAAGTATTTTGAGTGTTTTTTCAACTTGTTTCGTAGAAAAACGCCAAAAAGTAAGCAAAGTACCCTAAATAGGGAAATGGATAAACATTACGAAAAACGTGTATTATGAGTATTTTATTAGTTTCATAGGTACCAAAACGCTATGAATGAGTATGAATAACACTCTATAGACAGAAACAGAATTACATTACGTGTTATTTTGAATGTATATCATATTGTTAAGTTTTAAAATCAGTGGAAAGCACCCTATATGGAGAAAGGAAGCGAAATTTCCAGAAAGGTGTTTTTTTTTTCTAATATTTATGTGAGTGCAAACACCGAAATGATAAAAAAAAAAAGGAGGGAAAGCACCCTATATGGTAGAACAAGACATTACCAAAACGTCTCTTTATAGTGTTTTTGAGCTACTTACGTACCAAAAACGCTGAAACGCTTGCAAAAAAAAAAAAAAACGAAGAAACAGTATAAGTATCAAAAACGTGTTTTTGTTTGTTTTTGAGCTTACAACGTGGAAAAATGCCAAAATGCAAGCAAAAGACTCTGTAATGTTAAACGAAAAGACATTAGGAAAAACGTATTATGAGAATTTTAGAGCTTCTTAGGTAGCAAAATACTAAAAGGCATGAATTTTATAGTGCACTTTATATCGACAAATCAGAACAACATTACCAATAATTTGTATTTTGAGTGTTTTTTTTTTTTCTATTATTAGGTACCAAAATGCCATAATGTATTCACAGTCACCTATATGGGGAAATAAAACTACACTACTAGAAAAATGTCTTTTAAGGGTTTTTATTTTATTCATTTATTTTTTTTTGTATTAGGTATCATAACGCTAAAAAGCATGGAAATATAATATATATATATATATATATATATATATATATATATATATATATATATATATATATATATATATATATATATATATATATATATATATATATATATATATATATATATATATATATATATATATATATATATATATATATATATATATGTTACAGTCAATACCTGAATCCAGACAATTTGTAAAGTGACTTATTTTTTCAGGCAATTTGTGAACTGCCTAACCTAACCTAACCTAACCTAACCTAACCTAACCTAACCTAACCTAACCTAACCTAACCTAACCTAACTTAACCTAACCTAACCTAACCTAACCTAACCTAACCTAACCTAACCTAACCTAACCTAACCTAACCTAACCTAACCTAACCTAACCTAACCAGGCAGTTCACAAATTGCCTGAAAAAATAAGTCACTTTACAAATTGTCTGGATTCAGGTATTGACTGTAACATATATATATATATATATATATATATATATATATATATATATATATATATATATATATATATATATATATATATATATATATATATATATATATATATATATATATATATATATATATATATATATTACGAAAAAAAAGTATTTTGAGTGTTTTTGAGCTTGTTACGTAAAGAAACGCCAAAACATATGGTAAATCACCTATTTTGGGAAACGAAAGGACATTATGAGAGATCTATTATAATCGTTTTTTTTTTTTACTTTTTTAGGTACAAAGACGCTAAAACGCATTGACAGCACTTAATATGAAAAAAAAAATCTACCTAAAATATATATTTTGAGTGTATTTAACAAAACGCCAAAATGCATGCAAAGCAACGTATATGGCAATATAAAACATCATTACAACGTGTCTTTTGTATGTTATAGAGCTTCTTACGTACAAAACGCTATAACGAATACAAAACACTTTATGGAGAAAAAGAATAATATTACAAAAAAATAACTATTTCGAGTGTTTTTAGCGTGTTGCGTACAAAAATGCAAAAATGCATGAAAATAACGTTATATGGGGAAACGAAAGGACATTACGAAGAAAATCTATTATAAGTGCTTTTGAACATCTTAGGTAACAAAATGCTGAAACTCAAGAATAGTACTCGATATCGAGACCAAAAAAAAAGGTGTATTTTGAGTGTTTTCACATTAATAAATAGCAAATCACCAAAATGCATTGAAAATCCTCTATATGGGTAAAAACGAGATTTCCAGAAACGTATCTTTTAAATGTTTTTGAGCGTGTTAAGCACCAATACGCTAAAAAGCATGAAAATCACTTTATTGGGAATACAAAACGACTTAACGAAAAACATGACTTTTTGAGTGTTTTTGAACTTCTTATGTACCAAAAAGGTAAAATGCATGCAAAACACCCTTTATACAGAAACAAAATAACATTACCAAAAACAAGTATTTTGAGTGTTTTTGAGCTTGTTACATAGAATAACACCAAAATATATGAAAAGTTTACTATGTGGGGAAACAAAAAAGACATTAGAAAAAAAGTGTATTATAAGTGTTTTTGAGCTTCCCAGGTACCGAAATGCGAAAATGCATTAATACCACCTTATACGACGAAACTGAACAACATTACCAAAAAACCGCGTAATTTGTGTTTTTTTTTCCACATTGATAAGTACCAATATATTTGGAAACGATAAAATGTGTGTTTCTTTGTATGTTTGTCACCAAAACGCTAAAATGCAATAATAAACACCATAAATGGGAATAGAAAACAACTTTACCAAAAAACGTGTCTTTTGAGTGTTTTTCAGCCTCTTACGTACCGAAACCCTAAAAAAGCATGCAAAACACCTTTTATGTAGAAAAATATCATTACCAAAAAACAAGTATTTTGAGAGTTTTTTCAGTTTCTTGCATACAAAAACATTAAAATGGATGCAAAATACTCTTAATAGGTAGACGAAATGACATTACGAAAAACATGTATTATAATTATTTTTTTTTTTACATTTTAGTATTAAAACGCTAAAACTATAAACAGCACTTTATTAAGAAACAGACCTACATTAACAAAAACGTGTGTTTTGAGCATATTTCACATTATTAGGTACCGAAACGCCAAAATGCATGGAAAGCCCTTGATATCGGGAAATGAAATTGTTACAAGAAAGCATCTTTCGAAACAAAAAGACTTTACGAGATACGTTTATTATGAATGTTTTTAGTTCTTAGGTACAAAAACGCTAAAACGCATGAATAGCACTTTATATGAAGACACATAACATTATTAATAACATATATTTTGAGTCTATTTCAAATTGTTAGGCTTTTTTGTTACTTAACCATGTTAAGCAATAAAAATACTCGCTTTTGTGAATGTTGTGTTCCTATATGAAGATTATTTACACCCGTTTTAGCGTTTTCGTGATGTCTTTTCGTTTTTGCATGAATTTTGGCATTTTTCTACGAAACAAGCTGAAAAAGCACTCAAAACACACAATTTTATTACATATACTGTTTCTCCATAAAAGATGTTTTGCATGCTTCTTAGCGTTTTCGTAAGTCTGAACGACTTAGACCAAAGAGAAACGGTTTTGGTAATGATGTTTCTTTTTTTTCATATTTTTTTCCATATTTTTCATATTTTTTCATGCTTTTTTAACCGTTTTGGTGCCTAACACGCTCATAAACACTCAAAAAACACATTTCTGGAAATATCGTTTCCTTTTCCTATAAAGTGTGCTTTGCGTACATTTTGGCGTTTTGGTACCTAACCATGTGAAATACACTTAAAATGCAAGTTTTTTATAATGTTAATTTTCTCCATATATTTAGGCGTTTTAGCGTTTTAGTACCTAAGAAACTGTTAAAAACACTCATAACACAAGTTTCTCGTAATGTGTTTTTGTTTCCTCAGATCAAGCATTTTGGCATTTTTCTACGTAATAAGCTCAAAAACTCTCGAAATACTTGGTTTCAATAATATTATCATGTTTTCTGCATGAAGAGTGTTTGCATATATTTTTTTGCATTTTGGTGCCTAACAAGATCATAATCACTCAAAAAACATATTCCTGGAAATGTCATTTTTTTTTCCTAATATAGGGTACCTTACATGTATTTATGCATTTAATTACTTAACAGTGTAAAAGAATACACAAAACACGTTTCTTTTTTCTTTTGATGTTGTTCTGTTTCTCCATTTAGAGTTTTATTACAGGGTTTTCGTGTTTTCGTAGACAGGAAACTCAAAAACACTCAAAACACACGTTTCTCGCAATGTCTTTTCATTTCCTCATTCTTTGCATGCATTTTGGCGATTGTGTACGTAACAAACTCAAAAGCATTTAAAAACTTGTTTTTGTTAAGGTTATTCTCTTTCTATTTAAAAGGGTGTTTTCCATTCGTTTTATGGTTTTTGTACATAAATAGCTCAAAAATACACCAAACACACGTTTTTAGAAAAGTTGTTTTGCTTTCCCCATAGAGGAACTTTTCCAAGCCTTTTAGCGTTTTTGTGCCTAACACGCTCATAAACACTAAAAAAAGAAAAAAAAATACATGTTTCTGGAAATGTCGTTTAATTTCCCTAGAGAGGGCACTTTGCATGCATTTTGGCGTTTTTGCTATCTTACAATGTGAAAAAAAAACTCAAAAATCACGTTTTTTGGTAATTTTCTTTTATTTATTTATTTATTTTTCCATATAGAGTAATACTATTTATGCCTTTTAACGTTTGGTACCAAAAACTTTAAAACACTGATAATACACTTTTCTTGTAATTTCTCTTCGTTTCCTAATATTAGGTATTTTGCATACATTTTGGCGTTTTCGTAGGTAACAAACTGAAAACCCTTAACATACTTCTTTTTCGTAATTTTATTGTTTCTCCATGAATCATGTTTCACGTGCGTTTTAGCGTTTTGGTACGTAAGTAGCTCAAAAACATTTTGGTGCCTAACACGATCATAAACACTCAACAGACACGTTTCACGATATATGATTTTCTTTCCCAATTATAGCCTATTTTTCCTGTTTTTTGGCTTTTTGGCACCTAATAATGTGTAATACACATAAAACACAAGTTTTTGGTAATGTTTTTTTTTTTTTCTATAGAGAGTGCTATTAATGCCTTTTAACATTTTGGTACCTAAGGAGCTCAAAAGCACTAATAATACACGTTTCAGGTAATGCCCTTTCGTTTCCCATAGTGTACTTTGTGTGCATTTTGTCGTTTTTGTAACAAACTCAAAAACATTTTTTTTTTTTTTTCGCAAATATATAATGTCTCGCCATAAATGTTTTTTTTTTTTTTGCATGCGTTTTACCATTATGATACGTAATTACCTGAAAAACACAGAAAAGAGACGGTTTCGGTGACGTTTTGTTATCCATATAAGGTGTTTTTTTTTTTTTATTTGTTTATTTTTTTTTCGTTTTGGTAAACATTCTAATAAACTCATAAAAAACACGTTACTAGAAATTTAATTTCTTTTCCCTATATAGGGATCGTTGGATGCATTTTGGTGTTTTGGTATCTATGAATGTGAAAAAAAAACACTCAAAACACACATATTTTTTAATGTTTTGTATCTTCATATAGAATGTTATTCATGGTTTATTGCGTTTTGGTACCTAAGAAGCTCAAAAACATTCATAACACACGTTTCTTGTAATGCCTTTTCGTTTCTCCATATAAAATTTTCGTACCTAAGAAGGATGTATTTTGGCGTTTTTCTACCTAAGTTCACAAAACACTCAAAAAACTTGTTTTTGGTAATATTATTCTTTTTCTCCATAAATTGTGTTTTGCATGCATTTTTTTACGTTTTTGGTACGTAAGATATTGAAAAAAAAAACACTCAAAAGACACGTTTTTTGGTACTATTGTTCAGTTTTTTTTTTTTTTTTTTCATATAGAGTGCTATTCATGCGTTTTAGAGTTTTGGTACTTAAGAAGCTCAAAAAACAGATTTCTCGTAAAGACTTTTCGTTTCTCAATATCGAGTGGTTTGCATGCATTTCGCTGTTATATCTCCTAATAATGTGAAATACAATACACGTTTTTGGTATTAATCTTCCTTTTCTACAAATAAAACGCTATTCATGTGTTTTAACGTTTTGGTACCTAAGAAGCTAAAAAAAAAAATAATAATGATAATAAACGTTTTTTGTAATGTCGTTTCGGTTCCCCATATAGGATAGTTTGTATGCATTTTGGTGTTTTCGACGTAAAAAAAAAACTCAAAAACACTCGATACTTATTTTCCGTAAGGATATAATTCGTTTTTTTTTAACCGTTTTCCTTGCTAATACGTTAAAAACACTGAAAATATATGATTCTGGAAATGTAGTTCTGTTTCCCCTTATAGGGATATTTCCATGCACTTCGCCGTTTTGATACCTAACAATGTTAAAAACATTCAAAATACAAGTTTTTTTTTTATAATAATTTATGTTTCTTTTATATAGTGTGATATTCATACATATTGTTTTCTGGTTTGGTACCTAAAAAGTTCAAAAACAATCATAATACACGTTTCTCGTAAAGTTCTTTCGTTTCCCCTTATAAACTATTTTCCATGCAATTCAGCGTTTTTGTACGTAAAAAGCTAAAAAAAAATACACGTTTTTTCCTAAAGTTATTTTGTTTTTCCATAAAGCATTTGCATGCATTTTATCATTTTACGACGTAAGTAGCTCAAAAACTCTCAGAAGATGTTTTATTAATGTTTGTTTTACGTTTTTTTTTTTTTTAGCATTTTTGTGCCTAGCACGCTCAGAAACACACAAAAGACCCATTTCTTGAAATCTCGTTTCCTATCCCGATATAAGGTACTTTCCATACATTTTTGCGTTTTGGTATCTAAAAATGTGAAAAATCACTCAAAATACCAATTTTTGGTTATCTTATTATGTTTCTATATATAGGGTGCTATGCATACTTTTTCTCGTTTTGGTACCAAAGAAGCTCAAAAACACAAAAAAAAAATACACGTTTCTTGTAATATATTTTCGTTACGAGATATAGGGTAATTTACATACATTTTGGCGTTTTCTACGTATTGAGTTGAGAAGCACTAAAAACACGTTTCTTTTGTAATTTTTACTTTTTTTTTTTTCGCATGCATTTTGGCGTTTTGGTACATACCTCAAAAAACACTGAAAAGAGATGTATGTAGTTATATTATTTTGTTTACTCATACAGGATAGTTTCCATACATTTTGGGTTTTGCTGCTTAGCACGCTCATAAACACTCAAAAAGACACGTTTCTGGAAATATCGCTTTGCATGCTTTTGGTGATTTGTTGCCTAACAATATGAAGTACAGTCGAGATACATGTTTTCAATAATGCTTTTCTGTTTCTCCATATAGAGTGTTATTCATGCACTTTAACATTTTGGTACCTAAGAACCTCAAAATACTCATAATACAAGTTTCTCATGAAGTCTTTTTGTTTCCCTATATAGGGTACTTTGCATGCATTTTCGCTTTTTCTACGTAACAAGCTATAAAAAAAAATAAATAAAAAAATGTATGATTTTGATAACATTACTCTGTTTCTACATTAAAGTTTTTTTTGCATGTGTTTTAGCGTCTTGGTACATAAATAAATGAAAAGACTCAAAAGGCACGATTAATGTAATGTTGTTTTGTTTTTCGAAATAGAGAAATCATGTATTTTGAGTGTGTTTCACATTGTTACCCGCCAAAACGCCAAAATGCATGCAAAGCCCCTTATAATAGGAAAGGAAATGACATTTTCAGAAAAAAATAGTGCTTTGAGGGTTTCTGAGCATGTAAGCATGTATGAAAGTTCAAAACATTACGAAAAAAACGTATCTTATGAGTGTTTTTCAGCTTCTTACGTACCAAAACTCTAAATTACATGCAAAAACACCCTTCATAAACACAATAACTTTATAAAAAAAAATATGTGTTTTAAATGTTTTGACCTTGTTACGCTGAAAAGTAAAAATGAATGCAATTTACTCTATACGGGGAAACGAGAAATTACGAGAAGCGTGTATTATGAGTTTTTTTTTTTTTTTATCTTCTTAGGTACCAAAATCCTAAACGAATGAATAGTACTCTGTATCGAAAAACTAACAATATTACCAAAAACGTGTATTTTGAGTGTTTTCTCACATTATTAGGTAGGAAAACAGCACGAGGCAATAAAGGTTCATATATGGGGAAACAAAACAGCATTACCAGAAATGTGTCTCTTCAGTGTTTTTGAGCGTGTTAGTTACCAACAGGCTTAAAAGCATGGAAATCACCTTATATAAGAATACAAAACAACGTTACGTACATGTCTTTTGAGTGTTTTTAATCTTCTTACGTGCTGAAACGATAAAACCCATATAAAACACAGTTCATGGTGAAACAGAATAATTTTACCAAAAACAAGTATTTTGACTGTTTTCAGGTTTTTTACGTACAAAACTGTCAAAATGCATCCAAAGTTCCCTATATGTTTAGACGAAAGGGGATTGCGAGAACCATTTCTTAGTGTTTTTTTTGGGGGGTGCTTCTTAGGTACAAAAACGAGGAATCGCATGACTAGCGATCTCTTTGGAAAAACAAAACATTACCAAAAACGTGTATTTTAAGTATATTTCACATTGTTAGGTACCAAAACGCCATTGTCTATGTAATGCACCCTAAATGGCGAAACGAGTTTTCCAGAAATGTCTTTCCAGATGTTGATGAGCGTGCTAGGCACCAAAACGATAAAAGCGAAAACGCTTTGTGCGTCCACTATATCTGGGAAAACAAAACAACATTACAAAAAAAAATGTGTCTTTTCAGTGTTTGTGAGCTACTTACGTTTCCAAAAGCTAAAACGCATATAAATATGTTTTATTCAGTAACACAATAACTTTATTTAAACTTGTATTTCAATTGTTTTCTGAGTTTGTTACGTACAAAAAAGAAAAAAACAGTGCAAAGTACTCTCTATGATGAAACGAAAAGACATTACGAGAAAGTGTTTTTAAGCTTCTTAGGTACCAAAACGAAAAAGGCGATAATACAATTATATATGGAAAAACAGAACGACATTACTAAAAACACACATTTTGAGTGCTTTTTACATTACTAAAATACCTGAAAAGCCTTTATATACGAAAATGAAACGTAATTACAAGAAACGAGAAAAGTGTATTTATGTGTCTTTCAGCACGTTAGGCAACAAAACGCTAAAAAGCATGGAAAATGACCTTATAGCGGAATACAAAACGTTACGAAAAACGAGTCTTTTGAGAGTTTTGTTTTTACTTTTTACGCTAAAACTCATGCAAAACACCTTTATGGAGAAACAGAATAACATTAAAAAAAAAGTGTTCTGAGTGTTTTCGGTTTGTTACTTGGAAAACTAAGAAACGCATACAAAGTATTCTATATGGGGAAAGAAAAATGCATTACGAAAAACATGTATAATGGATGTTTTCGGCTTTTTAGTAACCAAAAATGAGGAAAAGCAGGAATAACACTTGCTATTCAGAAACACATTACTAAAAACGTGTATTTTAAGTGTTTTTCGTACTGTAAGATATCAAAACGACAAAATGGATGCAAAACTCTATATTCAGGAACGATGCAACATTACAAGAAATGTATTTTTTTGTGTTTTTGTGCATGTTAGGCACGAAAATGCTAAAAATAATGGAATACACCTTATATGGGAAAACGAAACAACATTACTTATATTGTACATTTTGAGTCTGTTTTCAGCTTTTTAGGTAACAAAACGATAAAACGCATGAAAAAAAAAAAAATGTAGAAACAGATTACCATTACGAAAAAAAAAAAATTCTAGTGTCTTTTCAGCATATTAGGTCAATATGCAGACAATGTACAATGCAATAGAGAATGGAAAAGGCATAACGGGAAACATGTATTGAGTGTTTTTTTTTTTTTTATTCAGATTTGCATGAGTTGGACTCTATATAGAGAGAAACAGAACAACATTATCAAAAACGTGTATTTTAAGTCCATTTCATATTTTGAAGTGACAAAACGCCAAAATGCATTTAAAGCACACTATATTTGGCAAAGGTAACGATATCTTAAGAAACGTCTTTTTAGTGTTTATGGAAACAAAACAACATTACCAAAAACGTGACTTTTCAATGTTTATAAAGTTACGTACTAAAACGCTAAAACGTATGTAATAAAAAAATATATATAAATTTACCCCCTTAAAAAATCGTTTATATTGAGTGTTTTTGAGTTTCATACGTAGAAAAATGCCAAGATCATGAAATTACCCCATATGAAAACAAAAAGACATTACGAGAAAAGTGTATCATAAGTATTTTTGAGCTTTTTATTTACCAAAAAAACAAAAAAAGGAATACAAAACAACATTACTAAAAACGTGTTTTATAGGTTCTTATGTACAGAAACGCTAAAACCCAAGCAAAACGCCCTTTATGGAGAAGTGAAATAAATATTTCGTTGATAAATTACATTCAGGACAGTTAGGGAACATCCCTTACAGAAGAATAAGATCGCAGAAGAATAGTCCTAAATGGATGACTGATAATAAAACACTACATAGGGCGAAAGAGAAGTATATATGAGATTAAAGACAAGGGAAGTGGTTTTAAGGCCATAATATAATGAATTTGAAAAATCAGGAGTTTAACAAGGAAAGCTAAAAATAGTTATGCATTAAAGGTAGCCAGCCAAGCGAAAATGGACCCCAAGGGATTTTATCAGACATATAAGACGAAGAATAGAGAAACAAAAGTTCCTTAAAGACAGCAGAATGGGACCTGCTTAGTTGTTGGGAGGAGATTAGTAAAATTGTGAATGAGTATTTTTTAACTGTCTTTGCCCAGGAAAACATGCAGGATTTCCCGAATAGTGAGAAAATATTTAGAATAAAAGAGAAAGAGAAGCTGACAGATATTACTATAACTAAAGAGATAGTGGAACAGGAGATAGATAAGCTGAAAAGTTCAAGTCACCAGGACCAGATGAAATATATTCCAGAGTATTTAAGGAATGGAAAAAGGTTATAAGTAATTTGTTAGTTTCTGTCCTTAGGAAATCATTTTAGTCATGTGAGGTATCGGTAATGTGGAGGCAGATAATGGTGATAGTTATGGCATCCTATATCAGGACTTTAGTAAAGCATTTGACAAGGTACCCAATCAGAGGCTACTGAGAAAAGTTAGGGCGCACGAGAGAGATGAAGTGTTTAGATTGGATAAGGTCATGGCTAAGTGGCAGGCGACAGAGTGTTGTAATAAACGGCTCTAAATCCGAGTGGGGTCAAGTAATTAGTGGGGTGACAAAGGAATTATTAGTTTTAGGTCCGATGTTGTTTGTTATATATGTCAATGACTTGAATAGTGGAATTAGTAGTGTTGTTAGTAAATTTGCGAATGACACGAGAGTATGTAGATTAATTAGGTCTGAGTCGCATACCATCGCCTTGCAGGCAGATTTGGATAGGATGAACGAATGGACAGACAGATGGCAAATGCAGTTTAATATCAACAAATTGAAAGCACTTAGCGTAAGTGGAAGAAACCCACGAATTAGTTACACAATGAACAACCAAGTTCTGGTAGGTTCAGGGTAAGAAAAAGATTTGAGATTTAAAGTTAGGTTTGAACTCCGTCTAAGAAAGCAATGCAAAGAGGCCAGAAACAAAGCAAATAGTGTATTATGATTCATTTTCATGAGTGCTAAAAGGAGAACTCCCGAAGTAATATTAAAGTTACATTTGGCGCTGGTCAGACTTCATATAGACTACGCTGTCCAATTCTGGTCACCACATCACAGGAAGGATAAAGGTCTATTAGAATCAGTACAAAGGAGAAAGACTAAAAGGATACAGGGGATGAGGAGTATTCCTTACGAAGCGAGATTCAAGCTGTTATTAAATTTACATTCTTTAGAGAGACGTAGGTTAAAAGTGGACCTGATAGAAGTCTTTAATTGGTATATGGGTTATAACAAGGGCAACATAAAAAAAAATTCTTAGAATCTGTAACCATGATAGAACAAGAAAAATGGGTTCAAGCCTAAAAACTTGATGTTCAAAAAGGAGACAAGAAGGAATTGGTTCTCAAATAAAGTAGTAGATGATTGGAACGGACGTAGTAATCAAGCTGTTAGTGCTGAGGCATTTGGGAACTGTAAGAGAAAATTAGACATTTATGGATGGGGGTGATAGGTGGGAATAGGTAGGCATATTTCATACAAGTACTGCCATGTGTAGGCCTGATGCCTTCTTGCAGATTTACTTATTTCTTATGTTCTTATATTCTTATTACCAAAAGCGTGTATTTTCAGTGTTTTTCAGCTATTACGTGCAAAAAAAATGCCAAAATGCATGCAAAGCACATTAAATGAGTAAAAAAAAGGGACATTACGAGAAATGTGCATTATGAGTGTTTTTTTCAGATTCTTAGATACCAAAACGCTGAATAAAACTCATGAATAAAACTCTTAATTGAGAAACAGAACAACCTTACCAAATGCGTGTATTTTGATTGTTTTTCACATTCTTAGTTACCAAAACCCCAAATTGGAAGTGAAACTAGCTTTATGTGAAAAAAAAGTCATTTCCAGAAAGGTGTCTTTTAAGGGTTTTTGTTAGGCAATAAAGCACTAAAAAGCAGGGCAATCACATTACATAGGAATAAAACCATCTTTAACCAAGAACTTGCCTTTAAGTGTTTTTGACCTCCTTACATATCAAAACGCTAAAACGCATGCAAAACATCCTTTATGGAGAACAGAATAACATTACCAAAAACATGTATTTTGAGTATTTTTGATCATGTTACCTATAAAATCGCTTAAATACATGCAAAGAACCCTATGTTTGGGAAACGAAAGGACATTACGAGAAACGTGTATTATGAGTGTTATTAAGTTCCTTAAGCACCAAAAAGCTAAAAACCACAAATAACAACACTTTATAAAGAAACAAAAAAAAAAGTCATTTTCTTTTTTTTTCTTAGTCTTCTTCATAGGTACCGAGATGCCAAAATTCTGGCAAAATTTAGGGAAATTATGTGGAAAAAAGAACATTATCAAAAAAGTTATTTTAGCTTATTTCGGACTGTTATGTAAAAAACCCTAAATTGCATGCAAAGCCACCTATATGGGGAAATTAAACGACTTTACCAGAAACCTGTCGTTTGAGTGTTTTTCAGCATCTTAGGCATCAAAACAATAAATAATATGGAAGTCACTCTATATGGGAATCGAAAACAACATTACTAAAAACTTGTTTTTTCAGTGTTTTACGTAGAAAAAAAAACTAAAACGGATGCAAAGAAACCAATATCAAGAAATAGAATAACATTACCAATAAGGTATATTTTGAGTGTTTTTGAGCCTGTTACCTATAAAAAACGCGAAAATGGATGCAAAGCACTCTATATTGGGAAACAAAAGGACATTACGAGAAACGTGTATAATTACAGTTTTATAGTTTCAGAAGAACCAAAGGTCAAAAGTTTCTTAGATACCAAAATGCTGAAACTCATGAATAACACTCTTGATTGAGACACAGAACAATCTTACCAAATGCGTGTATTTTTTAGTGTTTTTCACATTCTTAGTTACCAAAACCCGAAATTGCATGCGAAACTAGCAATATGTGGGAAAAAAATTATATTACCAGAGAAGTGTCTTTTGTGTGTTTTTGAGCGTGTTAAGCAATAAATTACTAAAAAGAAGAACAACCACAACTTTTACCAAGAACTTGCCGTTAAATGTTTTTGAGATCCTTCCATACCAAACACTAAAACGAATGCAAAACACCCTTTATGGAGAAACACAATAACATTACCAAAAACGTGTATTTTGAGTGTTTTTTTATCATGTTACCTATAAAAACGCTTGAATACATGCAAAGAACCCTATGTTTGGGAAACGAAAAGATATTACTAGAAACGTGTATTATGAGTGTTTTTAAGTTCTTTAAGTACCAAAACGCTAAAACATATATATAACACTCTTTATAGAGAAAAAAATAAATAAAAAAATAGCTTTTTTTTTTTTTGTTCATCTTCATAGGTACCGAGATGCCAAAATTCTGGCAAAATTCAGGGTAATTATGTGGAAAAAAGAACATTATCAAAAACTGTTCTGTTAAAATTCTCGGAAAATAGGTTGATAAAAGAACATTATCGAAAAAGTTAATTTTAGCTTTTTTTTCGGACTGTTATGTATCAAACCCTAAAGTGCATGCAAAGCCACCTAAATGAGGAAATTAAACGACTTGACAAGAAAACTGTCTTTTGAGTGTTTTTCAACATGTTAGGCACCAAAACGATAAATAATATGGAAGTCAATCTATATGGGAATCGAAAATAAAATTACTGAAAACGTGTCTTTTCAGTGTTTTACGTAGAAAAACGCCAAAACGGATGCAAACCAACCAATATGAAGAAAAAGAATAACATTACCAAAAAGGTATATTTTAAGTGTTATTGAGCTTGTTACCAGCAAAAAAAAAAAAAAAAAAAAACACGAAAATGGATGCAAAGCACTCTATATTGGGAAACAAAAAGACATTACTAGAAACGTGTATAATGAGTGTTTTATAGTTTCACAAGAACCACAAGGCAAAAAACACAAAAACTCGTGTATATAGAGAAGATTCGTAGATACCAAAATGCTGAAACTCCTGAATAACACTTTTAATTAAAAATCAGAATAACCTTACCAAATGCGTGTATTTTGAGTGTTTTTCACATTCTTAGTTACCGAAACCCCAAAATGCATGCGAAACTAGCTTTATGTGGGACGAAAAATGACATTACCAGAGAAGTGTCTTTTCAGTATTTTTGAGCGAGTTAGGCAATAAATTACTAAAAAGGAGGGCAATCATATTACATGGGAATAAAACCAACTTTTACCAAGAACTTGCCTTTATGTGTTTTTGAGCTCCTTATATACGAAATCGCTAAAACGCATGCAAAACACCCTTTATGGAGAAACAGATTAACATTACCAAAAACATGCATTTTGAATGTTTTTGATCATGTTATCTCTAAAAACGCTTAAATACATGGAAAGAACCCTATGTCTGGGAAACGAAAGGACATTACGAGAAACGTGTATTATGAGTGTTTTTAAGTTCCATAAGTACCAAAAAAGTTAAACCTCTTTATAAAGAAAGAAAATCAAATAAAAAAATAGGATTTTTTTGGGGGGGGGTATTCTTCTTCATAAGTACGGAGATGCCAGAATTCTGGGAAAATTCAGGGAAATTATGTGAAAAAAGAACATTATCAAAAAAAGTTAATTTTAGCTTTTTTTTTCAGACTGTTATGTACCAAACCTTAAAGTGCATGCAAAGCCAACTATATGGGAAAATTAACGACTTTACTAGAAACCTGTGTTTTGAGTGTTTTTCAGCATGTTAGTCACCAAAACAATAAATAATATGGAAATCGTTCTATATGAGAATCCAAAACAAAGTTACTGAAAACGTGTCTTTTCCGTGTTTTACGTAGAAAAACGCAAAAACGGATGCAAACCAACCAATATGTAGAAATAGAATAAGACTACCAAAAAGGTATATTTTGAATGTTTTTGAGCTTTTTACTTACAAAAACGCGAAAATGGATGCCTTTTAGCGGTTTGTTACCTAAGAAGTAAAAAAAAAAACCTTTCTCGTAATATTTTATTTTCCATTTAACCATATAGGGTACATGGAATGTATTATGACGTTTTTCACGTAACAGCCTCAAAAACAATAAAAAAAAACCTTGTTTTTGGTAATGTTATTCTGTTTCTCCATCAAGGGTGTTTTGCATGCGTTTTAGCGTTCTGATACCAAAGTTCCTCAAAAATACTGAAAAGAGTCATTTTTGTTAATGTTTTGTTTTCCATTACAGTGTGATTTCCATGCTTTTCATCGTTTTGGAGCTAGAACACTGATAAACACTCAAAAGACACTTTTCTAGAAAACTAGTTTCCTTTCGCATGCTTTGCATGTGTACTTAACAATGAGAAATACACTCCAATTACAAGTTTTTGGTAATGTTATTATGTTTCTCGATGACGATTTTTTTTTTGCATGCAGCTTAGGTTTTTGGTATGTAATAAGCTCAAAAACACTTAAAAGACACGTTTTCCTTAGTGTTCTTTTGTTGTTCAAATCAAGTGATTTCCAAGCTTTATATCGATTTAGTGTCTAAACACTCCAAAGATACGTTTCTGGAAACATCGTTTCATTTCCTCATAAAGGTTACTTTGCATGCATTTTTGCGTTTTCTATGTAACAAGCTCATAAACACATAAAATACTTGTTTTTGGCAATTTTATTCTCTTTCTCCATAAAAAGTGTTTTGCAAACGTATTAGCGTTTTGGTACGTAAGAAGCTCAAAAAGATTGAAGACATGTTTTTGATAATGTTTTTTATTCCCATCTTTCCATACTTTTTAGCATTCTGGTACATAGCAGATTCATAAACATTCAAAAGACACGTTTCATTTAATTTAGTTTCGTTTGTTAGTTAGTTGGCTTCCATACATTTTGGCGTTTTGGCACCTAACAATATGAAAAAAACACTCAAAATACACGTTTTTGGTGATGTTATGTTTATCCATACAGAGGGCTTTTCATGCGTTTTCACATTTTGCTACCTAAGAAGCTCAAATTTACTCATAATACACGTTTCTCGTAATGTTTTTTTCTTTCTTCATATAGAATACTTTGCATATATTATGGCGTTTTTCTTCCTAACAAGCTCAAAAACTCTCAAATGATTTCTTTTTGGTGATATTATTCTGTTTTTCCATAAAGGTACGTAAGAAGCTGAAAAAAAAACTCAAAAGTCACGTTTTTGGCAAAATAGTTTTTTTTTTTTTTTCATGTATATGTGTATACGAACTTGTTAACCACAAAACAGTAAAAAGCATGAAAACTTCCCTATACTGGAAAAGCAAAAAACAACATTCCCCAAAAAACGTATTTTTGGGGGTATTTTTCAGCTACTTACGTACAAAAACGCTGAAATGCTTGCAAAATACCCTTCATGGAAAAAACAAATAACCTTACCAGAAACTAGTATTTCATTTTATTTCTTAAGCTTGTCACGTACAAAAGTGCCAAAATGCATGCAAAGTGCACTATATATGGATACGAAAGTACATTACGAGAAACGTGCAGTATGAGTGTTTTCAACTTATTAGGTACCAAAACGCTAAAGCGAGTGAATAGCACTCTATATGGAGAAACAAAAACGCTAAAATGCATGCAAAGCATCATATATGAAGGAAAATACGACACTTCTAGAAACGTGTTTTTTCAGTGTTCGTAAGCGTATTAGGTACCAAAATGCTAAAAAGCAAGGAAAGAACCATACATGGGAAAACAAAACATTACAAATCAGTTTTTTTATTGTTTTGAGCTACTTACATGCTAAAACGCAAAGGCGCATGCAAAACACCTTTTACGGAGAAACAAGAAAACGTATATTTTTAATGTTTTAAGCTAATTACGTAAAAAAATTCAAAATTCATGTAAAGTTCCCAATATGGGGAAACGAAAAGACATTACGGGAAACGTATATTATAAGTGTTTTACACCTTATTAGGTTAAAAATACGAAAATGCATGAATACCACTTTATATGGAGTAACAGAGCAACATTACTAAAAACGTGTATTTTGTTTGTTTTCACAATGTTATGTACCAAAACGTCGAAATTCATGCAAAGTGCAATGTATGGGAAAAACGAAACTAAATTTCCAGAAACGTGAAATTTGAGTGTTTATGAGCGTGTTAGGCACTAAAACTCTAAAAAATAAAAATGGAAAGCATCCTATATGGAAATACAAAACAAAATTGCAAAAAAATAGTATTTTTTTTTTTATGTGTTTTTGAGCTACTTCTATATCAAAACGTTTGAACAGACGCAAAACACGCTTTATGGAGAAACAAAATAACAATACAAAAAAATATATATTTTCAGTGTTTTTGAGGTATGTAAGTAGAATAACGCCGAAATGTATGAAAAGTTCCCTATGCCGGGAAACGAAGACATTTCGAGAAACGTGTATTATGAGAGCTTTTCAGCTTTTTAGCTACCAAACACAAAGGCACCTTAATAGTATTCTATATGGAGAAACAAAACAACATGAATGAAAATATATATTTTGAGTGGTTTTCATATTATTAGGTACCAAAACGCAAAAATACATGCAAAGACCTATAAAAGACAACACAAAACGACATTACAAGAAACCTATGTTTTGAGAGTGTTTCTACGTGTTAGGCACCAAAACGCTAAGAAGTATGAAAAGAGCACTATGTTGGAAGGGAAAAAGAAATAACCAACAAAGTGACTTTTCACGTGTTTGGAAGTTTTTTAAATTTATAATGTACCACAACGAAAAAACAAGCAAAACACCCTTCCTGCAGAAATATAAAACATTACCAAAAACGAGCATTTCCAGCGATTTTTGAGCTTGTTATGTACAAAAGCGTCAAAATGCATATCAAGTGCCCTATATAAGAAAACAAAAAGACATTAAGAGAAACCAGTATTATGAGTTTTTTTTTTTTTTTTAGCTTATTAGGTAGCAAAACAATAAAACGTATGATTTGCATTATGTATGGAGAAACCGTGTATTTTAAGTATATTTAGTGTTGGTAGGTATCAAAACGCCAAAATGCATGCAAAGAACCCGATATGGGGAAAATAAACGACATTTCCGGAAACATGACTTTTGAGAGTTTATGAGTGTGTTAGGCACAAAAAGCTCTTAAAAGCATGGAAAGTACCGTAAATGGGAAAACATTGTTTTGAGCTACTTACGTACCAAACCGCTAAAATGGTTGCAAAACACACTTTATGGAGAAACTCAACAGCTTTACCAAAAACATGCATTTTGCATGCCTGTTACGTAAAAAACGATAAAATACATGCAAATAACCCTAAAAGGGGAAAAGAAAACATTAAAAGAAACGTATATTTTGAGTGGTATTGAGCTTCATAGGTAACAGAACACTAAAACGTATGAATAATACTCTATATGGAGAAACAGAACAAGATTAACCAAAACATGTGTTTTAAGGCTTTTTTCACGTTATTAGGTACCGCAACGCGAAAATGCATGCAAAGAATACTATATGGGGAAAGGAAACATTTCAAGAAACATGTCCTTTCAGTGTTTATGAGCGTGTTAGGTACCAAGAAGCTAAAAACCAAGGAAAGCACCCTATAGGAGAAAACAAAAGATTACAAAAACTTTTCTTCTCAGTGCTTATGAGCTACTTACATACAAAAACACTTAAACGCATCCAAAACGCCTTTTTTTTTTAGAAAAACTGAATAACATTACCAAAAAAGTGTATTTTCAATGTTTTGAGCTTCTTAACCCCCCCCAAAAAAAAACATAAAAAGTAACCAAAGGCATTACGAGAAACTTATATTAAGAGCGTTTTTGAGCTTCTCAGGTACCAAAACGCGAAAATGCATGAATAATACTCTCTTTGGAGAAACACAACAATATTAGATACCAAAACGCTAAAAAGCAACGAAAACTCTCTATTTGGAAAAGCAAAACATTACCAAAAGCGTGTCTTTTGAGAGTTTTTATAGCTACTTACGTACCAAAACGCTAAAATGCATGCAAAACACATTTTATGGAGAAACAGAATAACATTACCAGAAACGTGTATTTTGAGTTTTTTTTTTTATCTTACGTATAAAAAAAAAAGCAAAAATGCATGCAAAGTATCCTAAATGGCGATACGAAAAGAATTAAAAAGACACTTCATTTATCAGTGTTTTGAGATTCTTAGGTAGCAAAATGCACAAACGCATGTATGACATTATATATGAAGAAACAAGAACATTACCGAAAACGTATATTTTGAGTATTTTTCACATTGTTACGTAACAAAAACGCCAAAAATTAATGGAAATCACCCAATATGGATAAAATAATGGATATTACGAGAAAGATGTATTTTTAGTGTCTTTGAGCGTCTTAGGTACCAAACGCAAAAACTATTTAGTACCACTGTATATGGAGAAACAGAACATTACCAAAAACGTTTATTTTGAGTGTTTTTCACAATTTTATGTACCAAAACGTCAAAATGCCTCCAGAGCACCATCTATGGGGAGATGAAACGACATTTCCAGAAACATGTCTTTTAAGTGTTGATGAACGTATTAGGTACCAAAGTTATTAAAAAAAAAAAAAACATTGAAAGCTACCTATATGAAAGAACAAGACAACCAAAAATTTATCTTTTGGGTATTTTCAGCTACTTACGTACCATAACGCTGAGATGTATGCAAAACACCCTTTGCATGAGGAAACGAACAGACATTAGAAGAAACTTTTATACTGATTGTTTTTTTTTTTTTATTTCTTAGGTACCAAGTCCTATTTGACGCATTGAAGAGCACTCTATATGGAGAAAAGAACAAAATTACCAAAAATGTTAGGTACGAAAGCACTCTATAAAGAGTGTTATTTGTGGGTTTTAGCTTTTTCATACTTAACGAACTTAAAAAAAACTCATAATACACGTTTCTCGTAACGTCCTTTCATTTTCCAAACATAGGGTTATTTGCATGTATTTAAGCTTTTTTATAGGTAACATGATCAAAAACACTCAAAATACATGTTTTTGGTAATGTTATTCCGTTTCTCCGTAAAGGGTGTTCTGCATGCGTTTTAGCGTTTTGATATGTAAGGAGCTTAGAAACACTTAAAGGCAAGTTCTTGGTAAAAGTTTGTTTTATTCCCATGTCATGTGATTACCCTGCTTTTTAGTGCTTTATTGCCTATCACGCTCAAAAACACTCAAAAGACACTTTTCTGGTAATGTCATTTTTTCCCACATAAAGCTAGTTTCGCATGCAATTTGGGGTTTTGGTAACTAAGAAGTTGAAAAACAGTCAAAATACACGCATTTCATAAGGTTGTTCTGTATTCTTAATTAAGAGTGTTATTCCTGAGTTTCAGCATTTTGGTATCTAAGAAAATTCTTTATATACACGAGTTTTTGCGTTTTTTGCCTTGTGGTTCTTGTGAAACTATAAAACACTCATTATACACGTTTCTCGTAATGTCCTTTTGTTTCCCAATATAGACTGCTTTCCATCCATTTTCACTTTTTTTGTAGGTAAGAAGCTCGAAAACATTCATAATATACCTTTTGGAATTCTATTTCTTCATATTCGTTGGTTTGCATCCGTTTTAGCGTTTTTCTACGTAAAACACTGAAAAGACACTTTTTCAGTAATTTTGTGATGGATTCCCATTTTGAGTGACTTCCATATTATTTATCATTTTGGTGCCTAACATGCTAGAAAACACTCAAGACAGGATTCTGGTAAAGTCGTTTAATTTCCCAATATAGGTGGCTTTGCATGCACTTTAGGGTTTGGTACATAACAGTCCGAAAAAAAAGCTAAAATTACCTTTTTTTCATAATATTCTTTTTTCACATAATTTTCCTGAATTTTGCCACAATTTTGGCATCTCGGTACCTATGAAGATGAATAACAAAAAAAAAAATCCAATTTTTTTATTTATTTTTTTCTCTCTTTTAAGAGTTATTTTGGGGTTTTAGGTTTTTGGTATTTAAAAAAAAATTAAAAACACTTATAATACACGTTTCTCGAAATGTTCTTTCGTTTCCCAAACATAAGGTTCTTTGCATGTATTTAATTAGCGTTTTTATAGGTAAAATGCATGCAAAACACCGTTTATGCAGAAACAGAATAACATTACCACAAACAAGTATTTTGAGTGTTTTTGAGCTTGTTACAGAATAACACCAAAATATATAAAAAGTATACTATGTGGGGAAACAAAAAAGACATTAGAAAAAAAGTGTATTATAAGTGTTTTTGAGATTCCCAGGTACCGAAATGCGAAACCGCGTTAATACCACCTTATACAAAGAAACAAAACAACATTATCAAAAACCGCGTAATTTGAGTTTTTTTTTTTTCCACATTGTTAAGTACCAATATATTTGGAAACGATACTACATTTCAAGAAATGTGTTTTTTTTTTTTTGTGTGTTTAAAATGCAATGGTAAACACCCTAAATGGGAATAGAAAACAACTTTACCAAAAAACGTGTCTTTTGAGTGTTTTTCAGCGTCTTACGTACCGAAACCCTAAAAAAGCATGCAAAACACCTTTTACGTAGAAGAATATCATTACCAAAAACAAGTATGTTGAGAGTTTTTTTGAGTTTGTTGCATACAAAAACATTAAAATGGATGCAAAATACTCTTAATAGGTAGACGTAATGACATTACGAAAAACATGTATTATAATTTTTTTTTTTTTTTAACATTTTGGGTATTGAAACGCTAAACCTATAAACAGCACTCTATGAAGAAACAGAACAACATTAACAAAAACGTGTGTTTTGGGCATATTTCACATTATTCGCTACCGAAACGCCAAAATGCATGGAAAGCCCTTGATATGGGGAAATGAAATTGTTACAAGAAAGCATGTTTCGAAACGTAAAGACTTTACGAGAAACGTGTATTATGAAAGTTTTTGGTTCTTAGGGACAAAAGCGCTAAAACGCATGAATAACACTTGATATGAAGACACATAACATTATTAATAACATATATTTTGAGTCTATTTCGCTCAAAAAGACCGAAGAGAAACGTTTTTGGTAATGATGTTTCTTTTTTCCATATAGGGTACTTTTCATGCTTTTTTAACCGTTTTGGTGCCTAACACGCTCATACACACTCAAAAAACACATTTCTGGATATATCGTTTCCTTTTCCTATAAAGTGTGCTTTGCGTACATTTTGGCATTTTGGTACCTAACCATGTGAAATACACTCAAAATGCAAGTTTTTATAATGTTAATTTTCTCCATATATTTAGGCGTTTTAGCGTTTTAGTACCTAAGAAACTGAAAAAAAAAACACACATAACACAAGTTTCTCGTAATGCGTTTTTGTTTCCTCAGATCGTGTAATCAAGGATTTTGGCGTTTTTCTAGGTAATAAGCTCAAAAACTCTCGAAATACTTGGTTTCAGTAATATTATCATGTTTTCTACATGAAGGGTGTTTGCATGCATTTTTGCGTTTTGGTACTTAACAAGATCATAATCACTCAAAAAACATGTTCCTGGAAATGTCTTTTTTTTTTTTTTCCTCATATACGGTACCTTACATGTATTTATGCATTTAATTACTTAACATTGTAAAAGAATACACAAAGCACGTTTGTTTTTTCTTTTGATGTTGTTCTGTTTCTCCATTTAGTGTGTTATTACAGGGTTTTCGCGTTTTCGTAGACAGGAAACTCAAAAACACTCATAACACACATTTCTCGCAATATCTTTTCATTTCCTCATTTATTGCATGCATTTTGGCGATTTTGTACATAACAAGCTCAAAAGCATTTAAATACTTGTTTTTGTTAAGGTTATTCTCTTTCTATTTAAAAGGGTGTTTTCCATTCGTTTTATGGTTTTTGTACATAAATAGCTCAAAAACACACCAAACACACGTTTTTAGAAATGTTGTTTTGCTTTCTCCATAGAGGAACTTTTCCGTGCCTTTTAGCGTTTTTGTGCCTAACACGCTCATAAACACACACACAAAAAAGAAAAAAATACATGTTTCTGGAATTGTCGTTTCGTTTCCCTAGAGAGGACACTTTGCATGCATTATGGCGTTTTTGCTATCTTACAATGTGAAATAAAACTCAAAAATCACGTTTTTTAGTAAGTGTTTTTATCTTACTTTTTTTTTCCATATAAAGTAATACTATTTATGTCTTTTAGCGTTTTGGTACCTAAAAAGCTTAAAAACACTGATAATACACTTTTCTTGTAATGTCTTTTCGTTTCTTCATATTAGGTACTTTGCATACATTTTGACGTTTTCGTAGTTAACATTCTGAAAACCCTTAAAATACTCGTTTTTTTTCGTAATTTTATTGTGTTTCTCCATAAATCATGTTTCACGTCCGTTTTAGCTTTTTGGTACGTAAGTAGCTCAAAACATTTTGGTGCCTAACACGATCATAAACACTCAACAGACACGTTTCACGAAATATCATTTTCTTTCCCAACTATAGCCTATTTTTTCCTGTTTTTTTGGCTTTTTGGCACGTAATAATGTGTAATACACATAAAACACAAGTTTTTGGTAATGTTTTTTTTTTCCATTGAGTATTATTAATACCTTTTAACATTTTTGGTACCTAAGAAGCTCAAAAGCACTAATAATACACGTTTCAGGTAATGCACTTTCGTTTCCCATAGTGTACTTTGTGTGCATTTTGTCGTTTTTGTAACAAACTCAAAAACTTTTTTTTTTCGCAAATATATAATGTTTCGCCATAAATGTTTTTTTTTTTTTCATGCGTTTTAGCATTATGACACGTAATTACCTGAAAACACTGAAAAGAGACGGTTTCGGTGACGTTTTGTTATCCATATAGGGTGTTTTTTTTTTTATTTTATTTTTATTTTTTTTTGTCGTTTTGGTACTTAACACGCTAATAAACTCATAAAAGACACGTTACTAAAAATTTAATTTCTTTTCCCTATATAGGGATCGTTGGATGCATTTTGGTGTTTTGGTATCTATGAATGTGAAAAAAAAAAGCACTCAAAACACGTATTCGGTAATGTTGTTTTGTATCTTCATATAGAATGTTATTCGTGGTTTATTGCGTTTTGGTACCTAAGAAGCTCAAAAACATTCATAACACGTTTCTTGTAATGCCTTTTCGTTTCTCCATATAAAATTTTCGTACCTAAGAAGGATGTATTTTAGCGTTTTTCCACCTAAGCTCACAAAATACCCCCCAAAAAATTTGTTTTTGGTAATATTAGACTTTTTCTCCATAAAGTGTGTTTTGCATGCGTTTTTTGCGTTTTTTGGTACGTAAAATACTGAAAAAAACACTCAAAGGACACGGTTCTTGGTACTATTATTGTTTTTTTTTTTTCATATAGAAGGTTATTCATGCGTTTTAGAGTTTGGTACTTAAGAAGTTCAAAAAACAGATTTCTCGTAAAGACTTTTCGTTTCTCCATATCGAGTGCTTTGCATGCATTTCGTTATATCTCCTAATAATGTGAAATACATTTAAAATACACTTTTTTGGTATCAATCTTTTTCTCCAAATAAAGCGCTATTCATGCGTTTTAACGTTTTGGTACCTAAGAAGCTAAAAAAAAAAATAATGATAAACGTTTCTTGTAATGTCGTTTTGGTTCCCTATATAGGATAGTTTGTATGCATTTTGGTGTTTTTGACGTATAAAATAACTCAAAAACACTCGATACTTATTTTCCATAAGGATTTTTTTTTACCGTTTTTTTTTAACAATTTTCCTTGCTAATACGTTAAAAACATTGAAAATATATGATTCTGGAAACGTAGTTCTGTTTCCCCTTATAGGGATATTTCCATGCACTTCGCCGTTTTGATACCTAACAATGTTAAAAACATTCAAAATACAAGTTTTTTTTTTTTTTTAATAATTTATGTTTCTTTTATATAGTGTGATATTCATACATTTTTTTTTTTTTCTGGTTTGGTACCTAAGAAGCTCAAAAACAATCATAATACACGTTTCTCGTAAAGTTCTTTCGTTTCCCCTTATAAACTATTTTCCATGCAATTCAGCGTTTTTGTACGTAAAAACCTGAACAAAAATACAAGTTTTTTGCTAAAGTTATTTTGTTTTTCCATGAAGCATTTGCATGCATTTTATCATTTTACGACGTAAGTAGCTCAAAAACTCTCAGAAGATGTTTTATTAATGTTTGTTTTACGTTTTTTTTTTTTTACAAGTTTTTTGCTAAAGTTATTTTGTTTTTCCATAAAGCATTTGCATGCGTTTTATCATTTTACGACGTAAGTAGCTCAAAAACTCTCAGAAGATGTTTTATTAATGTTTGTTTTACGTTTTTTTTTTTTTAGCATTTTTGTGCCTAGCACGCTCACAAACACACAAAAGACCCGTTCCTTGAAATTTCGTTTCCTATCCCGATATAAGGTACTTTCCGTACATTTTGGCGTTTTGGTATCTAAGAATGTGAAAAATCACTCAAAATACCAATACCAATTTTTGGTTATCTTATTATGTTTCTCTATATAGGGTGCTATGCATACTTTTCTCGTTTTGGTACCAAAGAAGCTCAAAAACACTAAAAATACACGTTTCTTGTAATATCTTTTCGTTACTAGATATAGGGTAATTTACATGCATTTTGGCGTTTTCTACGTATTGAGTTGAAAAGCACTAAAATCACGTTTCTTTTGTATTTTTTTACTATTCCTCTATACGTTTTTTTTTTTTTTCCATGCATTTTAGCGTTTTGGTACATACCTCAAAATACACTGAAAAGAGATGTATGTAGTTATATTATTTTGTTTACTCATAAAGGATGCTTACATACATTTTAGGGTTTTGGTGCTTAGCACGCTCATAAACACTCAAAAAGACATATTGCCTAACAATATGAAATGCAGTCGAGATACATGTTTTCGATAATGCTTTTTGTGTTTCTCCATATAGAGTGTTATTCATGCACTTTAACATTTTGGTACCTAAGAACCTCAAAATACTCATAATATAAGTTTCTCATGAAGTCTTTTTGTTTCCTTATATAGGGTATTTTGCATGCATTTTCGCTTTTTCTACGTAACGAGCTATAAAAAAAAAAAATTATGATTTTGATAATATCATTCTGTTTCTACATTAAAGTTTTTTGCATGCGTTTTAGCGTTTCGGTACGTAAAGACTCAAATGGCACGATTAATGTAATGTTTTGTTTTTCGAAATAGAGAAATCATGTATTTTGAGTGTGTTTCACATTGTTACCCGCCAAAACGCCAAAATGCATGCAAAACCCTTTATAATTGGAAAGGAAGCGACATTTTTCAGAAAAAAAAAATAGTGGTTTGAGGGTTTCTGAGCATGTAAGGCACCAAGGTGCTTAAAATCACTATGTATGAAAATTCAAAACATTACGAAAAAAAACGTATCTTATGAGTGTTTTCAGCTTCTTACGTACCAAAACTCTAAATAACATGCAAAAACACCCTTCATAAACACAATAACTTTATAAAAAAAAATATGTGTTTTAAATGTTTTGAGCTTGTTACGTTGAAAAGTAAAAAATGAATGCAATTTACTCTATACGGGGAAACGAGAAATTACGAGAAGCGTGTATTATGAGTTTTTTTTTTATATTCTTAGGTACCAAAATCTTAAAACGAATGAATAGTACTCTATATCGAAAAACTAACAACATTACCAAAAACGTGTATTAGGTAGCAAAACAGCACGAGGCAATGAAGGTTCATATATGGGGAAACGAAACAGCATTACCAAAAACGTGTCTTTTCAGTGTTTTTGAGCGTGTTAGGCACCAACACGCTTAAAAGCATGGAAATCACCTTATACGAGTATAAGAATACAAAACAACGTTACGTACATGTCTTTTGAGTGTTTTTAATCTTCTTACGTACTGAAACGATAAACCCATATAAAACACAGTTCATGGTGAAACAGAATAATTTTACCATAAACAAGTATTTTGACTGTTTTCAGGTTTTTTAACACTCAAAATGCACGTTTTTGGTAATATTGTTCTTTTTCCCCATATAGATTGCTATTCATGATTTTCAGCATTTTGGTACCCAAGAAGCTCAAAAGTACTCATAATAGACGTTTCTCATTCTTCCGTTTCCCCATATAGAGTACTTTGCAGGTATTTTGGCATGCTTGTACCTAACATTGTGGAAAAAAAAACACTCAAAATACACGTTTTTTTGGTTATATATATATATATATATATATATATATATATATATATATATATATATATATATATATATATATATATATATATATATATATATATATATATATATATATATATATATATATATATATATATATATATATATATTTTTTTTTTTTCTTTTTTTTTTCTTTTTTTTTGCGTTTTGGTACGTGAGCAGCTCAGAAACACACAAACAAACAAAAATTTATTAATGCTGTTTTTTTCCCATTAGTGTGCTTTCGATGCTTTTTAGTGTTTTGTCACTTAGCACGCTCATACGCACTAAAAAGATGTGTTTCTGGATTTTTTTTTTTCACATATAGGTTCTTTTGCATGCACTTTGGCATTTTCTACCTAACAATGTCAAAAACACTCGAAATATACTTTTTTGTATTTTTTTTCTCCATTGAGAGAGCTTGAGCTTTTAAAGTGTTTTCGCGTTTTAGTACCTAAGGAACACAAAAACATTCACAATGTACGTTTCTCTTAATGTCTTCGTATCCCCATATGAAGTACTTTTTCCACCTAAGCATATGAAAAACACTTAAAATAGACGTTTTTGTTAAAGTTATATGGTTTCTCCATTACGGGATTTTTTGCATACATTTTAGCGTTTTGATTTTTTTTTTTTTTTCATATACGGTAATATCCATGCTTTTCAGCGTTTTGGTGTCTAGTACATTCGTAAATACTCAAAAACACGTTTATTGACTTCTCGTTTCCTTCCCTCATATTGGATGGTTTGCATACATTTTTGCGTTTTGGTAGTTAACAATGTGAAAAACGCTCAATAAAACACGTTTTTGGTAATGTTGTTCAGTTTCTCAATAAAGTGTACTAATTATGCATTTTGGCGTTTTGGTACCTTAGAAGCTCAAAAACGCTCATAATAGTCGTTTCTCGTAATGTTCTTTTCGTTTCCCCATATAGGGTAATTTCCATGCATTTTTGCGTTTTTGTAGGCAACAAATTAAAACACACTCAAAATACACGTTTTTGGCAAAGTTATTATTTTTTTTTTTGATAATGAGTGTTTTGCATGCGTTTCAGTAAAAAAAAAAAAAAAACGAAAAGTTGTTTTCTAAGCTTTTTAGTGTTTTGGTACCTTGCACTCTCATAAACACCCAAAACACACTTTTCTGGAAATGTCGTTTCTTTTCCGATATAGGATGCTTTGCATGCATTGTGAAGTTTTGCTACCAAACAATGTGAAATACACTGAAAATAAACGTTTTTGGTAATGTTTTTTCTGTTTTTCCATATTTTGTCAAAAAAAATGTACGTGTCTCGTAATGTTCTTATCCTTTCCCCTTATTTCTTTGTATGCATTTGGCGTTTTTTGTAACAAGATAAAAAAAAAAAACACTCAAAATACCTATTTTTGGTAATGTTCTGTTTCTCCATAGAGGGTGTTTTGCATGTTTTTTTTTTTTTTTTAGCGTTTTGATACGCAAGAAACTGAAAACATAAAAAAAAAAACACATTTTTGGTAATGTTCTTATCTATTCTTGCATAGGCTGCTTTCCATACGTTTTAGCGTTTTAGTGCCTAATACAGAGAAATGACTCAAAAGAAACTTTTCTTGTAATGTCGTTTCGTTTCAACATATAAGAGGTTTTTTATGCATTACCCTTTATGTTGAAACAGAATAACATAACTAGAAACAAGTATTTTATGTGTTTTGGGGTTATTTCGTAAAAAAAAGCGCTAAAATGCTTGGAAAGTACCCTATATGGGGAAACAAAATGACATTACGAGAGACGTGTATATATATATATATATATATATATATATATATATATATATATATATATATATATATATATATATATATATATATATATATATATATATATATATATATATATATATATATATATATATATATATATATATATATTTTTTTTTTTTCCGTTTGGAAGTACCAAAAACACTGAAAAGAGTGAATAACATTTTATATGGAGAAACAGAGCAACATTACCAAAAACGTGTATTTTGAGTGTATTTCACTTAGTTAGGTACCAAAACGCCAAAATGCATGCAAAACACCCAAAGGAAACGAAATTTCCAGGAACGTGTCATTTGAGTTTCATGAGTGTTCATGGAAAGCACCCTATATGAGAAACCAAAACAATATTATAAAGAAAACGTCTCATAAGTGTTTTGAGGGATCTTACGTACCAAAACGCTGAAACACATGCAAAAAATCCTTTAAGGAGAAACAATATAACTTTAGCAAAAACGTGTATTTTGAGTGTTTTTGAGCTTGTTACATAGAAAAATTTAAAAATTCATGAAAAATACTTTATATGGGGAAACATCAAGCCATTACGAAAAACGTGCATTGTAGTTTTTAGATTTTTAGGTATAAAAAAGCTAAAATGCATAAATATCACTCTAAAGCAAGAAACACATTACCAAAGAAGTGTATTTTGAGTGTTTTTCACATCATCAGGTACTAAAACCGCAAAATGGAGGTAAAGCACCCTATATGGGGAAACGAAACGACATTACCAGAAACGTGTCTTTTAAGTGTTTTTGAGCATGGTAAGCACGGAAACGCTAAGAAACAGAACAACATTACCAAAAATGTATATTTTGAGTGTTTTTCACATTTTCAGCTACCAAAAATGCAAAAAAAGCATGCAAAGCCAGCTATATGGTGAAATAAAATGACATTATCAAAAACGTGTCTTTTAAGTGTTTTTATTTTCAATGCATTAACAGTAAAACGCTAAAAAGCAGTGGAATCAATCCATTTGGGGAAAAAAAGCATTGCAAAAACCTGTATTTTTAAACTTTTTTTTTACATTTTTACATAAAAAAAAAAAACGCTAAATCACATGCAAAGACCCTTTTTGGAGAAACAGAATAACATTGCCCGAAACGTTTATTTTCAGTGTTTTGAGCTTCTTACTAAGAAAAAAAAAAAAAAACACGTCAAAATGCATGCAAAGCACTCTATGAATAAACGAATGGACAATAAGTGATAAGTGTATTACGAGTGTTTTTTTGAGTTTTTAGGCACCAAAACGCAAAAAAACGTGTTTTTGGTGTTTTCCACTTTGTTAGGTTCCGAATCGCCAAAAAAAGTATACAAGGCATCCTTTATAAGGAAACAAAAGGACATTACGAGAAACGTGTATAATGAGTACCAAAACGCTAAAACGGCTCAGTAGTAGTCTATATGGACAAACAGAACAACATTACATAAAAAGAGTATTTTGACTGTATTTCGCACTTAGGTACCAAAACACCAAAATGCATCTAAAGCCCTCTTAATGATGAAACGAAACGACATTATGTTTCTTCTGTTGCTTTTGTGTTAGAAACCAAATCACTAAAAAGGCACCATATTAAAAAAAAAAAAAAAAAAAAACGCGTCTATAGAGTATTTTTGACCTTATGTACCAAAACGCTAAAATGCGTGCAAAACAACCATCATAAAGTAACGTGTATTTCATAAAAAAAAAATAAATAAAGAAAGAAATAAATAAAACGGCTATTTTTAGTGTTTTTCAGCTTCTTACGTACAAAAAGACCAAAATGCATCCAAAGCACTCTATATGATGAAGCAAAACGACATTACAAAAACACGTATTATGAGTGTTTTTGAGTTTCTTAGGTACCAAAACGCTACAAAGCGTGAACAGCACTCTTAATGAAGAAAAATAATTTTTTTTTTGTATGTGTGTGTGTGTGTGTGTGTGTGTGTGTGTGTGTGTGTGTGTGTGTGTGTGTGTGTGTGTGTGTGTGTGTGTGTGTGTGTGTGTGTGTGTGTGTGTGTGTGTGTGTGTGTGTGTGTATTTTTAACCATCTCAGGTACCAAAACGACAAAATGCATGCAAAAGCATCCTATATGGGGAACCGAAAACAGATTACGAGAAACGTGTATTATGAGTGATTTTGCGCTTCTTAGGCTCGAAAACGCTAAAACGCATGAGTAGCACACTGTTTGGAGAGACAGTACATAATTACGAAAAAAAACGTGTAATTTGAGTGTTTTTCACATTGTTACGTTATAAAATGCCAAAGTGCTTGCAAATTCCTCTTCAGGGATAAATGAAACGACATGACAAGAAAAATGTCTTTTGTATTTTTTCAACACATCCTAATTAGCATGGAAAGTATCCTATATGAGAATACAACATAACATCACCAAAAACGTGTCTTTTAAGCATTTGCTTCTTACGTTCCAAAATGCTAAAGCACATCCAAAACACCTTTTATGGAGGAACAGAATAACATCACCAAAAACGTGTATTTTGAGTGTTTTGAGCTTGTTACATACAAAAACACAAAAAAAAACATGCAAAGGAAAGGAAATTACGAAATTACGAAATTACGAAAGAAAATTACGAGAAACGTGTATTATGAGTGTCTGAGTTTCTTAAAGTACAAAACATTAAATCAACTGAATAGCACTCTTAATGGAGAAACATAATAACATTACCAAAAACGTGGTTTTTGAGTGTTTTTCACCATGTTATGTAACGAAACACTAAAAATGCATGCATAGCACCCTATATGGCGAAACCAAAGGACATTACGAAAAACGTGTATTATAAGTGTTTTAGAGCTTCTTAGGTACCAAAACGCTAATACGCATAAATAGCGTTCTATGGAGAAAAATGACATTGCCAAAAACGTGTAATTAAAATATTCTTTACAGTGTTAGGTACCAAAACGCCAAAATGGATGCAAAATTCCCTATATATGGAAATGAAACTATAATTCCAGAAACGTCTTTTGCGTGATTTTTAGCGTGTTAAGCAACAAAACGCTAAATAGCATTCAAAACACCGGATATGGGAATACAAAACAACATCACCAAAAACGTGTCTTTTGAATATTTTCAAAATCCTTAAAACGCATGTAAAACACCCTTTATAGAGAAAAGAATAATATTACAAAAAAAAAGAAAATTTTTTTTTCTTTTCCTTACAAAAAACGCCAGAATGCATGGAAAGCACTCTATATGGAGAAACAAAAGGACATTACGAGACACGTGTATTATTATAGGACCAAAGGCACGTATGTGCGGAAACGAAAGGACATTACGAGAAAAGATGTGTTTTGAATGTTTTTGAGAGTGGTAGGTACCAAACCGCCAGATAGCAGGGGAATAACCCTATATGGGAATAAAAACATCAAGAAAGTGTCTCTTGAGTGTTTTTGAGCTTCTTACGTACCAAAACGTTAAAACGCATACAAAATTTGTGGAGAAACACAATAACGTGAATTTTGAGTCTTTTTAGCTTGTTATCTAAAAAAAAAAACGCCAAAATGATTGCAAAGCACCATATATGGAAAAAAGAAAGTATATTTTGAGAAATGTGCATTGTTTTTTTTTTTTTTTAGTTTCTTAGGTACCAAAACGCTAATGCTTGTGAATAGCACTCTTCATCGAGAAACAGAACAACATTATCAAAAACATGTTTTTAAGCGTTTTTAACATTGTTAAAGGAACGTATCTTTTCAGTGTTTATGAACGTGTTGAGCACCAAAAGACTAAAGAATGCAAAGCACCAAATATGGAAAAACAAAACTACTTAACCAAAAGCGTGTATTTTGAGTGTTTTTGAGCTAGTTATGTACCAAAACGCTAAAACACATGTAAAATACCCTTTATGGGGAACAGAACAACTTTATCAAAAAACGTGTGTTTAGAGTTTTTGAGCTTGTTACATAGAAAAACGTCAAAATGGATGCAATGTATCCTTTATAATGAACCGAAAAGATATTACGAGAAACGAGTAATTTGATGTTTTAGAGCTTCTTAGGTACCTAAATACGAATAGTACTCTATATGAATAAAAGATCAAAATTACCAAAAAAGTGTATTTTGAGTTTTTTTTTCACAGTTATGTACTAAAACGCTAAAATGTATGTGAAGCACCATGTACTGGGCAACGAAACGACATTTCCAGTAACATGTCTTTTGAATGTTTATAGCCATGCTTGGCACGAAAACTCGAAAAAGCATCGAAAGCTCACTATATAGGAAATGAAACCATGTAACTTTTGAGTGTTTTTGAGCTACTTACCTACTAAGACCCTAAAACACATGCAAAACACGCTTGACAGAGAAACAGAAAAAAAAAATTGTATTTTGAATGTTTTTGAGCCTGTTACGTAGAAAAAAAATAAAATGCATGGAAAGCACTATTAGGAAACGAAAAAAAAAAATTACAAGAACCATGTATTATGATATTTTTAGAGCTTTTTAGATACCAAAACGCTAAAAAGGATGAAAGATAATAAAATTACCAAAAATGTGCTTTTTGAGTGTTTTTTTTCACATTATGTACCAAAACGCTAAAATGTTTGAAAATCACCCCATATGGAGAAAAGAAAGGAATTTATGAGAAACGTGTAATATGTATGTTTTGAGTTTCTTTGGTACCAAAACGCTAAAACGTGTGAATACCTGCTATGTCGAAAAACCGAACACCATTTCCAAAAACATGTATTTTCAGTGCATCCAAACCATACTACATGTGGAAAGGAAACGAAACGTACATTAACGTTTTGGTACATATGAAGCTGAAAACACTTAAAAAAAAAAAAAAAAAAAAAAATATATATATATATATATATATATATATATATATATTTATATATATATATATATATATATATATATATATATATATATATATATATATATATATATATATATATATATATATATATATATATATATATATATATATATATATATATATATATATATATATATATATATATATATATATATATATATATATATATATATATATATATATATATATATATATATATATATATATATATATATATATATATATATATATATATATATATATATATATATATATATATATATATATATATATATATATATATATATATATATATATATATATATATATATATATATATTTTATAATGATATATATATATATATATATATATATATATATATATATATATATATATATATATATATATATATATATATATATATATATATATATATATATATATATATATATATATATATATATATATATATATATATATATATATATATATATATATATATATATATATATATATATATATATATATATATATATTTTATAATGATGTTTTGTTTTTGCGTGCTTTCCGTGCTTTTTAGTTTTTTGGTGCATAATATGTTCAAAACACCCAGATGACACGTTCCTTGTAATATCGTTTCATTACCGTTAAATATAGCTTTGCATGCATTTTTTGCGTTTTAGTACCTAACAATCTTAAAAAAAAAAAAATTCAAAACACACGTTTTTGGCAATGCTTTTCTATTTCTCCATGAAGGGCGTTTTGCATGCGTTTTAACGTTTTAATATGTAATATGCTGAAAAAAACAAAGAAAAGATACTTATTTTTAGTATTGTGTTTTCTTCTATAAAGATAATTTTTGTATACACCGGTGTTTTGGTACCAAACAAGCTTAAAAAAAAAGAAAAGAAAGAAAAAACTGAAAAGACACGTTTTTGGTAACGTTGTTTTCTTTTACCATTAGATGTGTCGTGCATGGAATTTGGCCTTTAAGTACATTCAATATACACGTTTATTTTCTTTTATGTTGTTTTGCTTATCCATATAGAATGCCATAAACTTGTCTTAGCCTTTTCTCACCTAAAAACCCGATAAAAATTCCTAATACACGTTTCTGTTCATATAGTTTTGTTTCCCCATATCGGTTCCTTTGCTTGCATTTTTGGCGTTTCGTTAACTAACAAGCTAAAAAAAAAAAAGAAAAAAAAAACACATTTTTGCTGCTTTTTTCCCAATAAAAGGTGTTTTGGACCCGATTTAGCGTTTTGGTACGTAAGAAACTAAAAAAAGAAAAAAAACACTCAAAAGACACGTTTTTCATAATGTTTTGTTTTCAAATATAGATTGTTTTCCATGCTCTTTATCGTTTGTTGCCTAATATGCTAAAAAACACGCATGTAACATGTTTCTGGTGGTGTCGTTTCCTTGACCCCAATAAGTTGCTTTGCATGCATTTTGGAGTTTTGCTAACTAGCTGTAAAACACTTATAACACAGGTTTGGTAATCTTGTTCTGTTTCTCCATAAAGGATGTTTTGCATGCATTTTAGCGTTTTGATACGTAAGAAGAAAAACACTCAAACGACACGTTTTTTTACAATGTTGTTTGTTTTCCCCAAATAGGGTGATTTGCATCCACTTTAGCGTTTTGGTAAAAATAAGCTAGAAAATACTCAGGTTTCCTGTAATGTCATTTCGTTACCTCAAATAGAGTGCTTTACGTGCATTTTGGCGTTTTAGTACCTAAAAAGCTGGATAACACTCAAAATACACATTTTTGGTAATATTCTATTTCTCCATAAAAAAAAAAAAAAAGCGCTTTGCATGCGTTATAGCGATTTGGTACGCAAGAAGTCGTAAAACACTCTTTTCTTTTTCCATAAAGGATGTTTTGCATGCACTTTGGCACTTTTGTACGTAACAAGCTCAAAAAACTTTTAATACACGTTTTTGGTTAATGTTGTTCATTTTTTTCTTCATGTAGAGTTTCTTCATGTATGTATTTTGGCGTTTTCGTACCTAACATAAGGAAAAACACTCATAGTACACGTACATTACATAGTACATAGGTAATGTTGTTCTGCTTCTTTATATATAGTTCTTTGAATGCATTTTCGAGTTTTAGTATCTAATATGTGGAAAAACCCTCATAATACAAGTTTTTCATAATGTTTCTCCGTTTCTCCATATAGAGTGTTATTCATGTATTTTAGCATTTTATTGCATAAAAAGTTGAAAAGACATAACATTTCTGTTAAAATCGTTTCTTTTCCCAATATCTGGTAATTTGCATGCATTTTGGTGTTTTGGTACCTAACAAGTTCAAAAACACTCAAAAGAAATATTTTTTTGCTGATGTTTTTGTTTCTCCATAAACGGTGTTTTGGATGCGTTTTAGCAGTTTGGTGCGTAAAAAACACTCAAATGACACGTTTTTAATGAAGCATTTTTATTTTTCCATATAGAGTGTTTTCCACGATTTTTTTTTTTTTTTAGCATTTGATGCCTTATATAATAATAATAAAAAGCACGTTTCTGGTAATGTTATTTCCTTACCCCAAATAAGGTGATTTGCATGCATTTTCGGGTTTTGCTTCTTAACTTTGTGGAAAAAATAAAAGAAACTCATGATTTTGTTAATGTTGTTCTGTTTTTCCATAAGTGGTGTTTTCCACGCGTTGTAACGTTTTGGTACATAAGAAGCAGAAAACACACAAAAGAAGTTTTTTTATAATGTTGTTTGATTGTCCCAAATACGGTTCTTTGCATGCACTTTAGTGTTTTGTTAAGTAACAAACACAAAAATAATAATATCTTTTCATTTCCCAATATCATTTAATTTGCATGTATTTTGGCGTTTTAGTACCTAACAAATTCAAAAACACTCAAAATACCAGTTTTTGGTAATGATGTTCTGTTTTCCAATTGAGTTTTTCAGCGTTTTAGCGATTTGGTACGTAATAAGCTCAAAACACTCAAAAGACACGTTTTTGATAATGTTGGTTTCTTCTCTTTTCCGGTAATATAAGTTTTATATTCTTTTTACCCTTTTGGTGTCTAATATGCAAAAAAAAAAAAAAAAAAAACTCAAATGGGGCGTTTCAGGTAATGTCGTTTCATTACACAAAGTAGGGTGTTTTGCATGCATTTTGTCGTTGTTTTGTATTCTTTTTACCCTTTTGGTGTCCAATATGCAAAAAAAAAAAGAAAAAAAAACTCAAATGGGGCGTTTCAGGTAATGTCGTTTCATTACACAAAGTAGGGTGTTTTGCATGTATTTTGTCGTTTTGGTACCTAATAAGCTGAAAAACACTCAAAACACACGTTATTTGTCAATAAAGACGTTTTGCATGCGTTTTAGAGTTTTCGTACGTAAGAAAATGAGTAAAAAAAAACATTCATAAGAGTTTTCGGTAAAGTTCTTTTCTTTTTCAATACATATTTTTTTTGCATGCAGTTTGGCGTTTTGGTACCTGACAACCTTAAAAAGAATACATGTTTTTTGGTAATATTATTTTTTTTGTTTGTTTTTTGGTAATATTCTTCTTGTTTCTTCATATAAGGTACTTTGTATGTATTTTGGAGTTTTAATATTTAACATCGGGAAAAAAAATCTCATAATAAACGTTTTTGGTAATGTTGTGTTTCTCGATATTGACTGCTGTTTATGTATTTTAGGATTTTGGTAAAAAAAGAAGCTTAAATAAAAACAACAATAATAATAAACTTTTCTGTTAATATCTTTTCGTTTCCCGAAGTTGGGTAGTGTTTTCTTTTTCCATATAGAGTGTTTTCCATACTTTCTAGCGCTTAGATTAAAAATATACTGAAAAACACCCAAATGACACGTTTGTGGTGATGTTCCGTTATCCCAAAACAGGGTGATTTGCATGTATTTTTTGGTTTTGCTATAAAACAAAATGAAAAACACTTAAAACACACGTTTTTAATAATGTCGTCCTGTTTCTTCATATATGCTTTATATGTGTTTTGCCGATTTGGTATGTAACATAGGGATAAACACTCATAATACACATTTTTGGCAATGTTGTTCTGTTTCTCAATGCAGACTGGTATTCACAAGTTTTAGCCTTTTGGCACATAAGAAGCTGAAAAAAAGCTCATAATACTTCTTTTCGTTAATATCGTTTAATTTCTAAATATCATGTGATTTGCATGCATTTTTGCATGCATACTCAAAACACCCGTTATTGGTTATGCTATTCTGTTTCTCCATAAAGGGTATTTTGCAAACGTTTTAGGGTTTTGGTGTATTAGAAGCTCAAAAAAAAAAAAAATCAAGACATTAAAAACACACGTTTTAGGTAATGTTTTTATTCTTTTCCCATATAGGATGCTTTGCATGCACTTTGACGTTTTGGTACCTAAAGAATTCGAAAACATTTATAATATACGTTTTTGGTAAGGTTGTTGTAATTCTTTTTATAGGGTGCATTGTTTGCATTTTGGCGTTTTGGAATAACTGGAAAAACTCTCATAATACACGTTTTATGTAATGCTGCTTCTCCATATAGAGTGTTTTGGGGTTTTGGTATCATAATACAGATTTCTGTTACAATCGTTTCGTTTCCCCATATCGGGCCCTTTGGATGGATTTTGGCGTTTTGTTATCTAAGAACCTCAAAACAATTAAAACACACTTTTTTTGCTAATGTTGCATTAATGCATTTTAGCGTTTGATGGTCAATACGCTCAAAAACACCTCAATTACACGTTGTTACTCCAAATAGAGTGGTTTGCATGCATATTAACGTTTTGTTATTTAATCAGCTGAAAAATCTCAAAGTACACGCTTTTGTAAAAAAAAAATAATAATTTTCCTCATAAAGAATGTTTTGAATGCGTTTTAGCGCTTTAGTACGTAAGATAAAAACAAAACAAAAAAAAAAACACTCAAAAACATGTTTTTATTTATTTATTTATTTATATATTTTTTACATATTTTATATGCTTTTCATATAAAAACACTGAAAAGACACCTTTTTAGTAATGCTGTTCTCTTTTCCCATATAAAATGCCTTGCATGAACAGTTGCGTTTTCGTACCTAAGAAAATAACTCGTTTTTCGTAGTGTTTTTCTGTTTCTCCCTATACATTACTATTCATATGTTTTATCGGTTTGTTACCTAAGAAGGTGGAAAATACTCATAAAACAAAATTCTGTTAATATCGTTTCGTTTCCCCATATCGGGACATTTGCATGCATTTTTGCGTTTTGGTAGCTATTAAGCTGGAAAACACATGTTATGGGTAAAATTTCCCCATAAAGGATATTTTGCCCGCGTTTTATTGTTTTGGTACGTACTCGTAAGAAGCTGAAAAATACTCAAAAGTCACGTTTATTTTAATGTTTTCTTTTTCCCAAATAGTGTTTTATATACTATTTTGCAGTTTTGTTGCCTAATACGCTCAAAAACACCCAAATGACACGTTTCTGGTAAAGTCCTTTCGTTACCCCAAATAGGGTGTTTTGCAAGCATTTTGGAGTTTTGGTAAATACCAAGCAAGAAAAAACTCGTAACATGTTTTTGGCCATGTTGTTCTGATTCTCCATAAAGGATGTTTTCCATGCGTTTTAGCGTTTTGGTACGTAAGAAGCTAAAAAGGAAAAAAAGAAAAAACTGATAAGACACGTTTTTGGCAATGTTCTCTTCTTTTCCCATATCGGGTGCTTTGCATGCACTTTGGAATTTGTGGTACCTAACAAGATAAAAAACATTCATGATACACGTATTTGGTAATCTTTTTTTTTTTTTCATAGAGTTCTTTGCATGTATTTCGTCGTTTTGGTACGCAATATGGGGGAAAACTCATAATAAACGTTTTTGGTATTGTTATTCGGTTTCCCCATATAGACTGATATTCACAAGTTTTAGCCTTTTGGCACATAAGAAGCTGAATAAAGCTTCTAGCGTTTTAGCGTTTTGCTACATAAGCTGTAAAACAATCATAAAACACTTTTGTGTTAATATCGTTTCGCTTCCCAATAATTTGCATGCATTTTGGCGTTGTCTCACCTAACAAGCTCAAAACTTTCAAAACTTCCGTTTTTAGTAATGTAATTCTTTTTCTTCATACAGGGTATTTTGCACGCTTTTTAACTCTTTGGTACGTAAGAGGCTCAAAAAGCCTCTTACGTACCAAAAAGTTAAAACGCGTGCAAAATACCTCAAAAGACACTTAAAAGACACTTTTACAATAATGCCCTTTAGCGTTTTGGTACCTAGCAACCTCAAAAATACTCAATACACATTTTTGGTAATGTTGCTTTGTTTCTTCATATAGGGTGCTTTGTATGCATTTTTGCATTTTGGTACCTAATATGAGGAAAAACACTCATAATATAAGTTTTGGTAATGTTTTATTTCTCTATATAGAGTGCTATTCACGTGTTTAAGCGTGTTGGTACATAAAAAGCTGAAAAATACTCATAATAGAAGTTTCTGTTAATATCGTTTTGTTTCCCAATGTCCGGTGATTTTCGTGCATTTTGGTGTTTTGTTACCTAACATGCTCTAAAAAATCTCAAAGTACACTTTTTTGCTAATGTTTTTCTGTTTCTCCATGAAGAGTGTTTTGTATGCGTTTCAGTGTTTTGGTAAGTAAAAACCTGAGAGATACTCAAAACACAAATTTTTTTGTAATGTTTGCTTTTCCCATACAGGATGCTCTGCATGCACTTTAGCATTTTGATATCTAACAAGCTCAAAATTATTGTTAATACACATTTTTGGTAATGTTGTTTTATTTCTTCATATAGGGTGCTTTGCATGAACTTTACCGTTTTGGTACCTTACAAACTCAAAAATATTCATAATACACGTTATTGGTGATATTGTTCTGTTTTTCCATATATTGTGATATTCACGTGTTTTAGCATTTTCTTACCTATGAAGTTCAAAAACACTTATAATACATATTTATGTAATATCGTTTCGTTTCTCAGTATGTATTGCATGTATTTTGGCGTTCTCGTACCTAACAAGCTCAAAACTTTCAATACACCCGCTTTTGGTAATGCTGTTCTGTTTCTTCATAAATGGTGTTATCCATGTGTTTTAGCACGTTTGGTACGTAAGAAACTCAAAAAAGTTTCAAAAGACACATTTTTAATAATGTTCTTTTCTTTTCCCAAATGGAGTGTTCTCCAAGGATTTAATCTAATATGCTCAAAACTCCCAAATGACACGTTTCTGTTAAAGTCATTCCGTTACCCGATTGAGGGTGTTTTGCATGCTTATTGGTGTTTTGTTACCTAAGGAGCTTAGAAACTCTAAAAAATGCATGGTAATGTTCTTTTTCTCTATAAAGGATATTTTCCATGCGTTTTAGTGTTTTGTTACGTAAGGAACTAAAAACAAAACATTCAAAATTGACGTTTTTAATAAAGTTGTTTTCTTCTGATATAGGGTACTTTGCATGCAGTTTGGCGACTTAATACCTTTGAAGGCAACCCCCCGAAAAAAAAGACACGTTTATGATAATGTTGTATTCTTTTCCCATAGAAGGTGTCTTGCATTCACTTTGGGATTTTGGTACCTAACAAGTAAAAAGAAAAAAATGTACCTTTACCATTTTGGTGTTTTGGTCCCTAAGAAGCTCAAAACACTTAAAATCCACGTTTATGGCAATATTGTTATGTATCTCAATATACAGTGGACGCGTTTTAGCATTTTGGTACGTAGAAGGTAGAATTTTTGGTAGAAGCTAAAAAAAAACACCCAAATGACAAGTTTCTGGTAATGTCGTTCCGTTACCCGATAGACGGTGTTTTACATCCATTTTCGCATTTTAATATCTTTAATACCTTGAGCTTGTTAGGTACCAAGATGCAAAAATCCATGCAGATCACATGATATTTGGAAATTAAACGATATTAACGAAAAGAAGTATTATGAGCTTTTTTCAGCTTCTTATGTACCAAAAGGCTAAAACTTGTGAATACCAGTCTGCATTGAGAAACGGAACAACATTATTAAAAATGTGTATTATGAGTGTTTATCCCCATGTTAGATACCAAATCGGCAAAACGCATATAAAGCATATATGAAGAAACAGAATGACATTACTAAAAACGTGTGTTTTAAATGTTTTTCATCTTGTTATATGGCAAAACCAAAAAAATGCAGGCAAACCACCCTGTTTGGGATAACGGAACAACATTACCACAAACTTGTCACTTGGGTGTTTTTCAGTATATTAGTAATCAAAACGCTAGAAAGTATGGAAAACATTCTATATGGGAGAACAAAACCTTACCCAACTTTGGGAAACGAAAAGATATTAACAGAAAAGTGTATTATTAATGTTTTTTTTTTTAGCTTCTTTTTTTTTTTACCAAAATCCTAAAATACATGAACAGCAGTCAATATCGAGAAACACAACATTACCAAAAACGTATATTATGAAATTTTTTTTTTCTGGTAATGTCGTTCTGTTACCCCATAGACGGTGTTTTGCATCCATTTTCGCATTTTAATACCTAAGAATCTGAAAAAAAACTCAATATACACGTTTTTTTTTTTTTGGCAATGATGTTCTATTTTCCATAATTGGTGTTTTGCATGAGTTTTAGTTTTTTTTTTTTTTATGTAGGAAGAACACTGGCCAAGGGCAACAAAAATCTAATAAAAAAAAATGCCCACTGAAATGCCAGTCCCATAAAAAGGTCAAAGCAGTGGTCAAAAATTGATGAATAAGTGTCTTGAAACCTCCCTCTTGAAGGAATTCAAGTCATAGGAAGGTGGAAATACAAAAGCAGGCAGGGAGTTCCAGAGTTTACCAGAGAAAGGGATGACTGATTGAGAATACTGGTTAACTCTTGGCAAGATCGGAAGAGCAGTTAGCATGAAAATAGCGGTAGAAGACAGCTAACTATGCAACATTGCGGTGGTGAGAGAGAGGCTGAAGACAGTCAGTTAGAGGAGAGGAGTTGATGAGACGAAAAGCTTTTGATTCCACCCTGTCTAGAAGAGCAGTATGAGTGGAACTCCCCAGACATGTGAAGCATACTCCATACATGGACGGATAAGACCCTTGTACAGAGTTAGCAGCTGGGGGGGGGTGAGAAAAACTGGCGGAGACGTTTCAGAACATCAAACTTCATAGAAGATGTTTTAGCTAGAGATGAGATGTGCCTTGTCATGTACAAAAACACCAAAATACATGCAAAGGACCCTATTTGAGGAAACAAAACGATATTAACAGGAATGCTTTTTATTAGTGCTTTTTAGCTTCTTAGATAATAAAATGCTAAAAAAACACGAATAGCACCCTGTATGGAAAAACAAAACAACATTACCAAAAAACGTTCATATTGTATCTTTTAAAACTTGTTACATACCAAAATTCAATGCGAGGCATATGGGAAAAGGAAACATTACCAGAAAAGTGTCTTCTGAGTGTTTTTGAGCTTTTTAGGTACCAAATCGCCAAAGTGTTTGCTTAAGTACCCTATATGGGAAAAGAAGACAACATTATTAAAAACGTGTCTTTTGAGTTTTTTTTTTTTCGTTTCTTTCATACCAAAACTCTAAAACGCATTCCAAATACAATTTATTAAGGAAAATAATAACATTACCCCAAACGTGCATTTTGAGAGTTTTTGATCTTAACAGGTACCAAAATGTCAAAATATATGTAAAACATCCTATTTCACCATACACATTACCATAAACATGTTTTTATTTTATGCCTAATAGGCACTAAAACGATAAAAAAAAAAGCATGGAAAATACCCTACTTGGGAAATCAAACAATATTATATAAAAAAAAAAAACAGGTCTTGTATGTGTTTCTGAGCTTCTTACATAAGAGCTTCTTATATAAGACCCCAGAAGGCATGCAAGATATTTTATACAGGGAAAGGAAAGGATTTTAACAAAAACGTGTTATTTTGTGTTTTTTGAGCATATTATGCTCCAAAACGCTAAAAAGAATGCAAAATACTATATATGGGGGAAAATAACTATGAAAAACGTGTCTTTTGAGTGTTTTTGATCTTCTTACGTACTTAATAGCTAAAACGCGACTGAAACGATTTTTATATAGAAACAGAACAACATTAGCAAAAAAAGTGCTTTAAAAGTTTTGAGCTTTCAGGTAAAAAAAACGCCAAAATGCATGCAAAGAACACGCGGGATATGGGGAAACTAAATTATATTAAAAGAAAAGTGTATTATGAGTATTTTTTTAGCTTCTTACGTACCAAAATGATAAATCACATGAATAGATCTCTATATGGAGAAAAAGAACGAGTATTTATACTGTTTGTCCTCATGTTAGGTACAAAAACGTTAACATACATACAAAGCAGCCTATATAAAGAAACATACCAATATTACCAAAGAATTTGTATTATGGGTATTTTTGAGAAAAAAAAAGTTACTCTTTTAAGTGTTTTGAGCTTCTTACGTACCAAACGCTAAAACACATGCAAAACAGCTTTTATATACAAACAGGACAACACTGTTTTTGAACTTCCTAGTTACCAAAACGCCAAAATACATGCAAATCACCGTCTATGAGGTAACAAAACAGCTTTACGTGAAATGTGTCATTTGGGTGTTTTTGTTTAAAAGAATGGAAAACACGCTAAACAGGAAAACAAAACATTATCAGAAACGTGTCTTTTGTTTTTAAGCTTATGGACCAAAATGTTAAAATGCGTCCAAAACAACCTTTATTTAGAAACAGAGCAAAATTAGCAAAAAGAACTGCGTTTTATGTGATTCTGAATTTGTTAGGTACCAAAAAAAAAAAAAAAGCCAAAGCAAAGTACCCGATATGGGGAAATGAAACGATTTTGACAGAAAATTGTGTTATGAATCTTTTCCAGTCTCTTACGTACTAAACCTCTCAAACACGTGAAGGGCACTCTATATTGAGAAGCAAAAACTTTACCAAAAACGTGTTTTATGAGATATTTTCCAAATGTTAGGCAACAAAACGCCAAAATGCAGACAAAGCATCCGGCATTAAGAAACGTATTATCAAAAACGTGTCTTTTGAGTGTTTATGAGCTTCTTACGTACGAAATCGGTAACACGCGTGCAAAACACCTTTTATGGAGAAACAGAAAAAAAAAAAAAGCTAGGTGTTTTGATTTTTTTTCTTAGCTTTTTAGTAAAAGATCGAAACGCATGCAAAGTACTTGATATGAGTAAATGAAACATTATTAACGGAAACGTGTATTATGAGTCTTTTTCAGCTTCTTGGGTAACAAAACGCTAAAACAAGCGTATAGTACTCTATGCGGAGAAACAACATTACCAAAAAGCGTGTATATCGAGTGTTTTTTTTTTTTTTTTTACTTGTTAGGTACTCAAACGCCCAAGAGCATGAGAGGCACCTTAAATGGGAAAAAAGGAAACAAGATTACCAATAACGTCTCTTTTGGATGTTTATCAGCTACTGACAAACCAAAACGCTAAAACGCATACAAAACGCCCTTTATTGAGAAATAGAACAACATTACCAAAAAACGTGTGCTTTGAGTGTTTTCCAGCTTGTTATAATCAAAAATTTCAAAATATATGTAAAGCACCCTATTTCGGGCAACGAAACGACATTCCTGGAAACGTGTTGTTTTGTTACTTTTAAGCATAGTAGGCACCTAACGCTAGAAAAAAAAAAAAAAGACATGGAGAATACTCTATATAGGAAAACAAAACAACTTTATCAAAAAACTTTTTTTGTGTTTTTTGAGCTTATTACCTACCGAAACTCTAAAATGCGTCGAAACCACCCTTTATTAAAGAAACAGAAGAACGTTAGGAAAAAGTGTTTTGATTTTTTTTCTTGAGCTTATTAGGCAATAAAACGCCAAAATTCATGCAAAATACCTTATATAGGGAAACGAAACGATATTAACGATATTCCCCATGTCAGGTACCAAAACGACAAAATACATACAAAGAACCCTAAATGAAGAAACAGAACAACATTACCAATATCGTGTGTTATGAAAATTTTGGAGCTTGTTAGGTACCAAAATGACAAAGTGCAAGCAAGGCACCTTATATGGGAAAAAAAATAAAAATTTTTTTTTTCTATTTCTTATGTACAAACACGTTAAAACGCATACAAAATAACGTCTAATGGAGAAACAGGACAACATTGCCAAAAACGTGTATTTTGAGTGTTTTTGTGCTTCATAAGTACCAAAATGCCAAAATACATGCAAAGAACCCTCGATGCAGTAACAGAACGACATTACCAGAAAATGGGTTGTTTTGGGGTATATTAAGCACCATATCGCAGATTTTTTATTTTTTTTTTTTAGCTTCTTACGTACCAAAACGATCAAACGCGTGGAAAATAAATTTTTATGGAGAAACAACATTTGTATTGAATGTTTTTCAGCTTTTTTGGATCGGAAAACACCAAAATACATGCATATTACCCGATATTAGGAAACGAAACGATATTAACAGAGAAGTGCATTATGAGATTTTCACCAAAACTCAAAAATATATGAATAACATTCTATATAAAGAAACAGAACAACGTTACCAAAACGTGTATTATGAGTTTTTTTTTCGCAATGTTAGATAATAAAACTCCAAAATGCATACAAATCACCCTATCGAGGAAACAGAACATTACCAAACACGTGTATTATGAGTGTTTTCCCCTATGTTAGGTACTAAAACGCCAAAATGCATACAAAGTAGCGAACATGAAGAAACAGAACAAATTTATTAGAAAAAAAATATTATGAGTGTTTTTGTGCTTGTTAGGTACCAAAACGCTTAACTGCATGCAAAGCACGCTATATGGGAAAAATAAAGAACATTCTTTTGAATGTTTTAGTTTTTCTGCTTACGTACTAAAACGTTAAAATGCATGCAAAACACCATTCATCGGCAAGTAGAATAACATTACGAATTTGTGTGTTTTAAGCGTTTTCCATCTTGTTAGGTAGAAAGACGACAAAATGCATGCAAAATATCCTATTTGGGGTAATAAAACGATTTTACCAGAAACGTGTCATTTGGGTGTTTTTTCTTTTTTTACATCAAAACGCTGATAAGAATGGAAAACACTATACATGGGAAAATAAAACATTATCAAAAACGTGTCTTTTGCGTGTTTTTGAGCTTATTACGTACCAAATCTCTAAAACGCTCCAAAACAATCTTTATGGAGCAACAGAACATTACCAAAACGGGTGTTTTGAGGGTTTTGGAGCTTGAAAGGTACCAAAACACCAAAATGCATGCAAATTACTCGATATTTTGAAATAAAACGATATTAACAGAAAAGTTTATTAAGAGTGTTTTTTGAGCTTGTTATTCACCAAAACGATAATGTGCATGCAAAGCACCCTATTTGAGAAAAGCAAACTTATTATTGTTATCTTATTATTATTATTATTATTATTATTATTATTATTATTTTCTTATTGAGAAACCTAACAACATTACCGAAAACGTGTGTGTGTTTAGTATTTTCCAGCTGGTTAGATACTAGAACGACATTTACAGAAAACGTGCCATTTGGATGTTTTTGAGCATATTAAGCACCAAAACTCTAAAACGCATGAAAAATACCCTACATGGGAAAACAAAATAACATTATCATCGTGTGTATTTTGAGGGTTATCTTCTTATGTACCAAAACGCTAAAACGCGCGAATATTTATATATATGGAGAAACAGAATAATTTTACCAAAAACCTACTGTGAGTGTTTTTCTTTGTGTTTAGGTACCAAAACCCCAAAATGCATACAAAGCACTCATACAAATTGCTTTATATGCATTTTGGATACAAAAAACGTGCGTTATGATTTTTTTTTAAGCTCGTAACATACCAAAAAAGTTAAAACAAGCTCTTTGTTTATGGAGAAACAGAGCAACGTTGCCAAAAATGTGTTTTGAGTTTTTTTTTCTTTTTTTTCCAATATGCTGGGTACCAAAATAATAAAACACATGCAAAGCATCCTATTTGAGGTAACGAAACGGCATTCCCAGAGATGTGTCATTTCTGTGGTTTTTGAGCATATTAGCCACAAAAAAAGCTATAAAAACATTGAAAACACTCTTTATCAAAAACACGTCTTTTGAGTGTTTTTGAGCTTCTTTCGAACCAAAAGGCTTAAACAGTGTAACACTGTTTATAGAGACACAGAACAACAATACCAAAAAATGTGTTTTTTCATTGTTTTTGGGCTTGTTAGGTAACAAAACACCAAAGTCCATGATAATCACCCGATATGGGGAAACGAAACGACATTAGCAGAAACGTGTGTTATAACTGTTTTTCAACTTCTTCAGTAACAAAACGTTAAAAACACGTGAATATCACTATATTGAAAAACAGAACAGCATCATCAAAACTTGAATTATGAGTGCTTTTCTCAATGTTAGGTACCAAAATGCTAAAATGCATATAAAGCACAGAATAATATTACAAAAATGTGTATTATGAGTGTTTTTACCAAAACGGTAAAGTGCATGCAAACTCCCAATAAGGCAAAAACAAATAACAATAACAAAAACGTGTCTTTTCAACGTTTTTCAGCTTCTTAGTACCAAAACGCGAAAACGCATACAAAACGTTGTTTATGGAGAAACAAAAGTACATAACCGAGAATTTGTCTTTTCATTGTTTTCCAACTTGTTGGGTACCGAAACGTGAAAATGCATGCAAAGCACCCTATTTGGGTAGCGAATCGACATCACCAGAAACGTGTAATTTGTGTGATTTGAGCATATTAGGCACGAAAACGCTAGAAAGCAGAGGGAAACAAAGCAACATTATCAACAACGTGTCTTTTAAGAAATCTTAAGCTTCTTACGTACCAAAACGCTAAAACATATGTAAAACACCCTTTAAGGTGAAACAAAACTATATTAAGAAAAACGTGTGTTTTGAGTGTTTTTGAGCTATTTAGGTAACAAACGCCAAAATGCATCCAAAGTATCCGTTACTGGGAAACGAAACGATATTAACAGAAACGTGTGTTATAAGTGTTTTTCAACATTATTGATACCAAAACACTAAATTACGTGAATCGCTCTCTATATGGAAAAACAACAACATTACCAAAAACTTGTATTATGAGTGCTTTCGCCATGTTACGTACTAAAACGTCAAATGCAGACAAGCACCCTATATGACAAAAAAAAAAAAAAAGATTACTAGAATGGTGTATTATGAGTGTTATTAAGATTGTTAGGTACCAAAACGCGAAAATACACGCAAATTACCCTATATGTGAATAGCAAATAACAATACCAAAAACATCTTTTCAGTAGTTCCAGCTTATTAGATACCAACCCTCCAAAATATATACTCCAAATCCCTCCAAAATATCCTGGGTTAGAACACGACATTCCCAGAAACGTGTCAAAAGGGTTTTTTTTTTTTTTTTTTTTGAGGATATTAGGCAACAAACGGTAAAAAGGAAGAAAAACATTCATTATAAAATATCAAAACTGTGTATTTTGTGTTTTTTTTTTCTTTAAGCTTCTTACGTACCAAAACGCTAAAACACGTGTTAAATACCCTTTACAGAGAAACTGAACAATATTACCAAAAACGTATGATTTGTGTGTTTTCCAGATTGTTAGGTTTAGGTATTAAAATGCCAAAATGAATGATTTGATATATCTAAAGGAAATGATATTAACAGAAACGTGTATTATGAGCGTTTATTTTTTTTTGCCTTCTTATGTACCAAAACGCTAAAACACATGAATAGGAATCTATAAGGAGAAACAGAACAACATTTATTATGGGTGATTTTCTCTATGTTAAGTGCTAAAACGCCAAAATGCATACAAAACGCCCTACATAAAGAAATCAGAACATTATCTAAAACGTGTATTATAAGTGTTTTGAGCTTATTTACCAAAACGCTAAAAGTGCATACAAAAAATCCTTCATGGAGAAAGAAAAAAATTGCAAAAAAAGACCATATTGAGTGTTGTTGAGCTTCTTAGCTATCAAAACTGCAAAATGAATGAAATCACCATTTTAGTAGCCGAACGAGATTACCAAAAAAAAAAACAGCTCTTTTTGAGTGTTTTTGAAAATCTTATGTACCAAAACGCTCTATATTGGAAAAGCAAACAACATAAACAAAAACATGTATTTTTAGTGTTTTTCAGCTTCTTACGTACCCTTTATAGAGAAACAGAAAAAAAAAAACATTGCATAAAACGTGTTTATTGAGTGTTTTGAGCTTCTTATCTACCAAAACTGCAAAATGCATGCAAAGCACGGAGCGACATTACCAGAAAGATATTTTTTGAGTGTTTTTGAGCTTCTTATGTATCAAAACGCTACAGCGCGTGGAAAACACGTTTCATGGGGATACATTACAAAAAAAAAAAAAAGTGTGATTTGAGCGACTTCCAACTTGTTAGGAACCAAAACGTCAAATTCAATGAAAATATCAAGATATTGGATAAAAAAAAATTATATTGAAAGAGTATTATGAGTATTTTCAGCTTCTTAGGTTAAAAAAAATGACGCTAAAAAACGTCAATAGCACACTATATCTAGAAACAGAACAACATTACTAAAAACGTCTTTTATATGTTTTTGAGCTTCTTAGGTGCTAAATCACCAAAGTGCATGCAAAGCACCCTGTATGGAAAAAAAAAAAAATATATATATATATATATATATATATATATATATATATATATATATATATATATATATATATATATATATATATATATATATATATATATATATAATACACGAAAAACGTGTATTATGGGTGCTTTTCCCCATGTTAGTAACCAAAACGCCAAAATACATATAAAGCACCCTATGTGAAGAAAGAGAACGACATGATCACAAACATGTATTATGAATATTTTTGAGTTTGTTAATTATCAAAACGCCAAAGTCCATGCAAAGCATCCTATAGAAGAAGAGAGAGAAAAAAAAAAACATTACCAAAAACATCTTTTGAGTGTTTTTCAGCTTCGTACGCACCGAAACTCTAAAAGTGATGCAAAACGCACTTTACTGAGAAATAGAACATTAACAAAAACGTTTGTTTTAAGTGTTTTTAAGATAGTTAGGTACCAAAACGACAGAATGCATGTAGAATACCTTGTCTAGAGTAACTAAAAGGTAATACCTGCAACGTGCCATTTGGGAATTTTCGAGCAAATTAGGCAACAAAAAGCTAAAAAGCATGGAAATAGCTCTATATGAGAAAAGAAAACAACATTGTCAAAAACGTTTCTTTTTAGTGTTTTTGAGCGTATAAAACGCTAAAATGTGAGCAAAGAAACATTTATGGGAAACTTTAGCAAAAAATTCTTATTTCAGTGTCTTTTAACTTGTTAGGTACTAGACCCCATATTGCATGCAAAGAACCCTATTTAAGGAAACGAAACGATATTAACAGAAACGTGTATTATGAGTGTTTTATTTTTATTTTTTTATGTACCAAAACGCTAAAACACGTGAATATTACTCTATATGAGAGAGAGAGAAAAAAAAAAAACATTAACAAAACCAGTAGCAAAACCACCAGAAACTTGTCATTTAGGTGTTTTGAGCGTACTAGGCAGCAAAACGCTAAAAAAAATGCAAGGAAAACACCCTATATGAGAAAACAAGATAACATTAACAAAATCTAGTGTTTTTGAGCTTCTTACGTACCAAAACGATAAAAGGCGTCCAAAACAATATTAGCAAAAACGTATGTTCTGAGATTTTTGTTTAGCTTGTTAGGTAACAAAACTCCAAAATGTATGCAAATTACCCTATATAGGTAAAAGAAACGATATTAACATAAAGGTGTATTATGTCTTTTTCAGCTTCATAGATACCAAAAGTCTAAAACACGTGAATAATACTATATTTGCAGAAACAAAACAACATTACCAAAAGCGTACTTTATGAGTTTTTTTTTTTTTTCCCATGATAGGTACCAAAACGCCTAAAAGCATAGTGAACACCATACATAAAAAAAAAAAAAAAAACAGACCAACATTACGAAAAACTTGTATGCTGAGTGTTTTTGAGCTTGTTAGATACAAAAACACCAAAGTGCATGCAAGACAACCTGTATAGGAAAAGCAATCAATATTAACAAAAACTTGTCTTTTGAGTGTTTTTCAGTTTCTTACGTACTAAAACTCTAAAACGGATGAAAAACACCCTTTATGGAGAAAGAGGACAACATTACCATAAACGCGTGTTTTGAGAGTTTTCCCGATCATTAGCTACCAAAACGCCAAAATGCAGACATCACACTATTTGATGTAAAGAAATTATATTACCGGAAACGTGTCATTTGAGCGTTTTGACCATATTAGAAACCAACCCCACAAAAAAACAAAACAAAAAAAGGACATAAAACACTCTATATAGGAAAAAAAATATATAACATCGAAATCGTGTCTTTTGAATGTTTTTGAGCTTCGTACTTACCAAATTTCTAAAAAGCGTGCAAAACATCCTTTATGGTGAAATAGAACATTACCAAAAATGTGTGTTTTGAGTGTTTTTGAGCTTGTTGGGTACGAAAACGCCAAAATGCACACAAATTAACGGACATTGAGAAACGAAAAGTTATTAAGAAAAAATATTATTATGAGTGTTTTTCAACATCTTATGTACGAAAACACTAAAACACGTGAATATCACTCTATATGGAGAAAAAAAGCATTTACCAAACAAATGGGTTTTTTCCTCATGTTAGGTACGACAATCTATACAGAATACCATATATAAAAAACAGAACATTACCAAAAACGTATATTATAAGTGTTTTTGAGCTTCTTAGGTAATAAAATACTGAAACACGTGATAAGCACATCCATTTAGGCGTTTTGGTTTCTAAAAAGCTGGAAAACGCTTAAATCATACGTTTGTGGTAATGTCTCCCGATAAAGGCTATTGTGCACGCGTTTTAGCATTTTGGAACGTAAGAAGCTCAAAAACACTCAAAAGACACCATTTTGATAATGTTATTTTGATTTTTATATAGAGTGTCTTCCATGCTCTTTAGAGTTTTGGTGGCTAACGCTGAAAAGCCCCGAAATAACATTTTTTTCTGGGAATGTCGTCTCTTTACCCTATAGAGGGTGAAATGGATGATTTTTTGCGTATTGGTACGTAATAAGCTGAAAAACATTCAAAATACACGTTTTCGGCAATATTATTCTGTTTTTCCATGAAGTTTCTTTTCTATGCATTATAGTGTTTTGGTACGTAAAAAGCTGAAAACACTCAAAAGACACGATTTTGTTTTTTTCTCCAATATAGCTTACTTTGCATGCACTTCGGCGTTTTCGAAAACACTACTAATACATGTTTTTGTACCCTAAATGAGGAGAGGAAACGCGATTTCCAGAAAAGTGCCTTTTGAATGTTTATTGGCGTGCTAGGCACCAAAACGCTAAACAGCATGGAAAGCACGCTATAAAGGAAAACAAAACAACTTAACTAAAAACGTCTGTTTTCAGTGTTTTTGAGTTTGTTACCTACCGAAACGCTAAATCGCATGAAAAAAAAAAAAAAAACATGGAGAAATAATATTATCAAAAACAAATCTTTCGAATGTTTTTGAGTTAGTTAAGTAGAAAAACGCCAAAATGCATATATAGTATCTTAACTGGGAAAATGAAAAGTCGTTACTAAAATGTGTACTATTGTTTTTTTTTTTTTACTTATTAGGTACGAAGTCACTAAAATGCATGAATAACACTCTATATGAAATAACATTACCAAAAACGTATATTTTCAGTGTTTTCACATTGTTATGAATGAAAACGCCATAATGCATGTAAAGCTCCCTATTTGGGGAAAGGAAACGAGATTTCAGAAACGTGTCTAAAATATGTTCTTCAGCGTGTTAGGCACAAAAATGCTAAAAAGCAAACAAATCACCTGATATGGGAATACAAAACAATATTAAGAAAACGTTTCTTTTGAGTGTCCTACGTACCAAAACGATAAAAAAAAACATAGAAAAAATCCTTTATGGAGAAACAGAATAACATTACCAAAAACAAGTATTTTTTTTAATGTTTTATAAGATTGTTACATAAAAAAATGCCTAAATGAATCTAAAATACCCTATATGGGAAAAATCAAAAGACATTACGAGAAACGTGTATTATGAGTGTTTTTGACCTTCTTAGTATCAAAAGGATAAAATGCATGAATAACGCTCTATATGGAGAAAAAGAACAATATTGCCAAAAAAAAAAAAAAACGTGCATTTTGAGTGTTATGACATTGTTAGTTACCAAAAAGCCAAAATGCATGCAAAGACCCATATACAGATATATGAAACTACATAAAAAACGCATGAAAATACCCTATATGGAGAAACAGAATACATTTACCAAAAACGTGTATTTTGAGTGTCTTTGAGCTTATTATGTACAAAATCGCCTATCATCAAACAAAACACCCTGCATATGGAAATGAAAGGACATTACTAGAAACGTTTGTTGTTGTTTTTTTTTATTACTCTCTTAAGTACCAAATCAGTAAAAAGCTTCAATAGTGCTCTGAAGAAAAAGAACAAACTTACCAAAAACGTGTATTTTTTTACATTGATAATTACCAAAATGCCAACATGCATGTAAAGCAACCTATATGAAAAAATAAAACGAAATCACAAGAAACTTGTCTTTTGTTATTTTTTGAGCGTGTTAGGCACCAAATCAGTAAGAAGCAACGAAATCACCCTATAGGGGAATACAAAACTACTAAAACGTCTCTTTAGAGTGTTTTTTTTAGGTTCTTACGAACTAAAATGTCAAAATACATGCAAAGACCCTGTTAGGTACCAAAGCACCAAAAAGAGCCTATATGAGGAAATGAAAGGACATGACAAAAAACGTGTATTATGATTTTTTTTTCAGCTTCTCAGGTACCAAAACGCTAAAAATAAATGAGAAGCACACTGTATGGAGAAAGAGAAAAACATTACCAAAATCGTGTAATTTGAATGTTTTTTTTTTTCACATTGTCAGGTAGCAAAACACCATAATGCTTGCTCGCTATACGAGAAAATTAAACAACAATGTAAGAAATGTGTTTTTATGTGTTTTTCAGCGTGTTATGCACGAAAAAATGGAAAGCACTTTATATAGAAATGCAAAATAACATTACTAAAAGCATGTCTTTTAAGTGTTTTAAACTTTTTACGTTCCAAAACGCTAAACCACGTGCAACAAACACGAATAACCCTACCAAATAGAAAAACCTTACCAAAAACGTGTATTTTCAGTGTGTTTCACTCTGTTACGTACATCAACTTAAAAATGCATGTAAAGCACCCTGTATGTGGAAACGATAGGACATTACGCGAAACGTGCATTATCAGTGTTTTGAGTCTCTTAGGTACCAAACACTAAACCGCCTGAATGAAAATTGAATATATCCTATATCTCTTAATGGGGAAACAGAACATCACCAAAAATGTGTTTTTTAGTGGTTTTTTTTCACCTTGTTATGTACCAAAACGTCAAAAAACATACGAAGAATCCTATATGGGGAAATAGAAAGACATTACGATAAACAAGTTTTGTTAGTGTTTTTGAGCTTCCTAAGTACCAAAACGCTAAAACGCATAAATAGCACCCCATATAGAGAAAAAGAACAACATTACCTGAAACCTTTATTTTGAGCGTTTCACATATTATGTAGCAAAACATCATAATGCATGCAGATCCCTATATGAAGAAGCAAAACTATATTACAGGAAACGTGTCTTTTGAGTGTTTACTTGAGTGTTAGGAATCAAAATGCTAAAAAGCATTGAAAGCACCCTATTTGGCAATATAAAATAACATTACCAAGAAAGTATCTTTAGAGTGTTTTTTACCTTCTTACGTCCAAAATCGCTGAAACGCATGCAAAACAACCTTTATGAAGAAACAGAATAACATTACCAAAAACTTGTATTTTGATTGTTTTTGTGCTTGTTAAGTACAAAAATGCCAAATTACACGTAAAGCATCCTACATGGAGAAAACAAAGGACATTACGAGAAAAGTGTATTATGAGAGATTTTGAGCTTTTTAGGTACCAAGACTCAAAAACACATGGTTAGCACTTTATATGGAAAAACAACTCTACCGAAAACTTTTACTTAAACTCTTTTTCATATTGTTAAGTACCAAAAGACAAAATGCATTGGAAGCCCCCTTTATCGGGAAACGAAACGACATTATCATCAACGTGCCTTTTGAGTGTTTTTCAACGTGTTAGACACCAGAACGCTAAAAAGCATGGAAAGCACTCTATAAAGGAATACAAAACAACATTACTAAAAACGTGTTTTATAGGTTCTTATGTACAGAAACGCTAAAACCCATGCAAAGCACCCTTTATGGAGAAGCGAAATAAATATTTCGTTGATAAATTACATTCAGGAAAGTTAGGGAACATCCCTTACAGAAGAAAAATATCGCAGAAGAATGATCCTAAATGGATGACTGAGGTTAAAACACTACATAGGGCGAAGGAGAAGTATATATGAGATTAAAGACAGGGGAAGTGGTTTTAAGGCCATAATATAATGAATTAGAAAAGTCAGGAGTTTAACAAGGAAAGCTAAAAATAGTTATGAATTGAAGGTAGCCAGCCAAGCGAAGATGGACCTCAAGGGATTTTATCAGGCATATAAGACGAAGAATAGAGAAACAATAGTTCCTTAAAGACAGTAGAATGGGACCTGATTAGTTGTTGAGAGGAGATTAGTAAAATTGTGAGCGAGTATTTTTTAATTGTCTTTGCCCAGGAAAACATGCAGGATTTGCCGAATAGTGAGAAGATATTTAGAGTAGAAGAGGATGAGAAGCTGACAGATATTACCATAACTAAAAGAGATAGTGGAACAGGAGATAGATAAGTTGAAAAGTTCAAGTCACCAGGACCAGATGAAATATATTCCACATTATTTAAGGAAAGGAAAAAGGTTATAAGTAATCTGTTAGTTTCTGTCCTTAGGAAATCACTTTAGTCATGTGAGGTATCGGTAATTTGGAGGCAGGCGAATATAGTACCTACCTTTAAGAAAGGAGATAAAACTTTAACGTCTAACCTGTCAGCTTAACTTCTGTTGAATGTAAAATAATGGAGTCAATAATATCAGATTCTTCTTGCAGATTTACTTATTTCTTATCTTCTTATGTTCTTATTACCAAAAGCGTGTATTTTCAGTGTTTTTCAGCTATTACGTGAAAAAAAATGCCAAAATCCATGCAAAGCACCCTATATGAAAAAAAAGAGCGAGATTACGAGAAACGTGCATTATGAGTGTTTTTCAGATTCTCAGGTACCAAAACGCTGAAACTCATGAATAACACTCTTAATTGAGATACAGAACAACCTTACCAAATGCGTGTATTTTGAGAGTTTTTCACATTCTTAGTTATCAAAACCCCAAATTGCATGCGAAAAATGACATTACCAGAAGAGTGTCTTCTGTGTGTTTTTCAGCGTGTTAGGCAATAAAGCACTATAAAGCAAGGCAATCACATTACATGGAAATAAAACCAAATTTTACCAAGAACTTGCCTTTAAGGTTCTTTGAGCTCCTTACATATTGAAACGCTAAAACGCATGCAAAACACCCTTTATGGAGGAACAGAAAAACATTACAAAAAACATGTATTTTGAGTGTTTTTGATCATGTTACCTATAAAAACGCTTAAATACATGCAAAGAACCCTATATTTGGGAAACGAAAGGACATTATGAGAAACGTGCATTATGAGTGTTTTTAAGTTCCTTATGTATCAAAAAGCTAAAACCCACAAATAACACTCTTTATAGAGAAAAAATTAAATAAATAAAAAAATAGCATTTTTTGTTTTTTGTTTTTTGTTATTCATCTTCATAGGTACCAAGATGCCAAAAATTCTGGCAAAATTCAGGGAAATTATGTGGAAAAAAGAACATTATCAAAAAAGTTAATTCTAGATTTTTTTCGGACTGTTATGTACCAAACCCAAAAGTGCATGCAAAGCCACCTATATATGGAAATTAAAAAACTTTACAAGAAACTTGTCTTTTGAGTGTTTTTTAGCATGTTAGGCACCAAAACGATAAATACCATTGAAGTAACTCAATATGGGAATCCAAAACAAAATTACTGAAAACATGTCTTCTCAGTGTTTTACGTAGAAAAACGCTAAAACGGATGCAAACCAACCAATACGAAGAAATAGAAAAACATCCCCAAAAACGTATATTTTGAGTGTTTTTGAACTTGTTACCTACAAAAATACGCGAAAATGCATGCAAAGCACTCTATATTGGGAAACAAAAGGACATTACGAGAAACGTGTATAATGAGTGTTTTATAGTTTCACAAGATCCACAAGGCAAAAAACACAAAAACTCGTATATATGGAGAAGTTTTTTTTAGATACCAAAATGCTGAAACTCATGAATAAAACTCTTAATAGAAAAACAGAACAACCTTACTAAATATGTGTATTTTGAATGTTATTTCATATTCTTAGTTAAAAAAAAAACGAAATTCCATGCGAATATAGCTTTATGTGGGAAAAAAATGACATTACCAGAAAAGTGTCTTCTGAGAGTTTTTGAGAGTGTTAGGAAATAAAGCACTAAAAAGTAGGGCAATCACATTACATGGAATAAAACCAACGTTTACAAAGAACTTGCCTTTAAGTGTTTTTCAGCTCCTTATATGCGCTAAAACGAATGCAAAACACACTTTATATAGAAACAAAATAACATAACCAACAACAGGTATTTTGAGTGTTTTTAATCATGTTATCTATAAAAAAACGCTTAAATACATGCAAAGAACCTTATGTTTGGGAAAGGAAACGATATTACGAGAAACGTGTATTATGAGTGTTTTCCAGTTCTTTAAGAACCAAAAAGCTAAAACCCACAAGGAACACTCTTTATTCAGAAAAAAATAAATAAATAAATAGAAAAACAGGATTTTTTAAAATTTTATTTATTCATCTTCATAGGTACCGAGATGCCAAAATTCTGGCAAAATTCCGGGCAGTTATGTGATAAAAGATCATTATCAAAAAAGTTAATTTTACCTTTTTTACGGACTGTTATTTTACCAAACCCTAAAGTGCATGCAAATCCACCTATATAAGGAAATTAAACGACTTTACCAGAAACCTGTCTTTTGAGTGATTTTCAGCTTATTAGGCATCAAAACGATAAATAATATGGAAGTCACTCTATATAAGAATCCAAAACAAAATAATGAAAACGTGTCTTTTCTGTGTTTTAGGTAGAAAAACGCTAAAACGGATGCAAACCAACAAATATGAAGAAATAGAATATTACCAAAATGGTATAATTTGAGTGTTTTTAATCTTGTTACCTAAAAAAAAAACGCGAAAAAGGATGCAAAGCACTCTATATTGGGAAACAAAAGGACATTACGAGAAACGTGAATAATGAGTGTTTTATAGTTTCACAAGAACCACAAGGCAAAAGCGCAAAAACTCGTGTATACGGAGAAGTTTCTTAGTTACCAAAATGCTGGTACTCATGAATAACACTCTTAAATGAGAAACTTAACAATCTTACGAAATGCGTGTATTTTGAGTGTTTTTCACATTCTTATTTACCATAATCCCAAATTGCATGTAAAACTAGCTTTATGTTGGTAAGAAATGACATTACCAGAAAAGTGACTTTGAGTGTTTTTGAGCGTGTTAGGCAATAAAGCACTAAAAAGCAGGGCAATAACATTACATGGGAATGAAACCAACTTTTACCAAGAACTTGCCTTTATTTTTTTTTTTGAGCTCCTTACATACCAAAACGCTAAAACGAATGCAAAACACCCTTTATGGAAAATTAGAATAACATTACATGTATTTTGAGTGTTTTTGATCATGCTACCTATAAAAACGCGAAAATACATGCAAAGAACCCTATGTTTGGGAAACGAAAGGACATTACGAGAAACGTGTATTATGAGTGTTTTTAAGTTCCTTAAAAAACAAAAAACTAAAACCCACAACTAACACTCTTTATAAAGAAAAAAAATAAATAAATATATAAAAAAAAACGGCAATTTTTTTTTTATTCATCTTCATAGGTACCGAGATGCCAAAATTCTGGGAAAATTCTGGGCAATTATGTGATAAAAAAATATTATCAAAAAAGTTAATTTTAGCTTTTTTTTCGGAATGTTATGTACCAAACTCTTAAGTGAATGCAAAGCCACCTACATGAGGAAATTAAAAGAATTTACGAGAAACCTTACTTTTGAGTGTTTTTCAATATGTTAGGCACCAAAACGATAATAACATGGAAGTCACTCAATATGGGAATCCAAAATATAATTACTGAAAACGTGTCTTTTCAGTGTTTTACGTAGAAAAACGCTAAAAAGGATGCAAACCAACCAATATGAAGAAATAGAATAACATTACCAAAAATGTATATTTTGAATGTTTTTGATCTTGTTACCTAAAAAAAATGCAAAAATGGATGCAAAGTATTGCAAAACAAAAGGACATTCTGAGAAACGTGTATAATGAGTGTTTTATAGTTCCACAAGAACCAAAAGGCAAAAAACGCAAAAACTCCTGTACCTAGAGAAGTTTCTTATATACAAAAATGATGAAACTCATGAATAACACTTTTAATTGAGAAACAGAATTACCTTACAAAATGTGTGTATTTTGAGTGTTTTTCACATTCTTAGTTACGAAAATCCCAAATTACATGCGAAACTAGCTAGTTTCCTAGATACCAAAATGCCGAAACTCATGAATAACACTCTTAATTGAGAAACAGAAAAACCTTACTAAATGCGTGTATTTTGAGTGCTTTTCACATTCTTAGTTACCCAAAACCCAAATTGACTGCGAAACCAGCTTTATGTGGTAAAAAAAAAAACGACATTTTCAGAAAAGTGTCTATTGAGTGTTTTTGAGCGTAATAGGCAGTAAAGCACTAAAAAGAAGGGCAATCACATTACATGGGAATAAAACCAATGTTTACCAATAACTTGCCTTTAAGTGTTTTTTAACTCCTTACATACCAAATCGCTGAAACGCATGCAAAACACCCTTTATGGAGAAACAGAATAACATTACCAAAAACATATATTTTGAGTTTTTTTGATCATGTAACCTATAAAAAGGCTTAAATACATGTAAAGGACCCTATGTTTGTATAACAAAAGGACATTACGAAAATCGTGTATTATGAGTGTTTTTAAGTTCCTTAGGTACCAAAAAGCTAAAACCCACAAATAACACTCTTTATAAAGAGAAAAAAAAACATTTTTTTTTTGTTATTCATCTTCATAGGTACCGAGATGCAAAAATTCTGGCAAAATTCATGGAAATTTTGTAAAAAAAATCTTTATAAAAAAAATAATTGTTACTTTTTTCCGGAGTTATGTACAAACCCTGATGTGCATGCAAATCCACCTATATGGGGAAATTACACGACTTTACCAGAAACCTGTCTTTTGAGTGTTTTTTTCAGCAAATTCAATAATATTACTGAAAACGTGTCTTTTCAGTGATTTACTTAAAAAAACGCTAAAACGGATGTAAACCAACCAATAAGAAGAAATAGAAAAATATTACCAAAAACATATATTTTGATGTGTTTTTGAGCTTGTTACCTACAACAAATGCAAAAAACGGATGGAAAGCACTTTATATTGGCAAAGAAAAGGACATTACGAGAAACGTGTGTGAGTGTTTTATAGTTTGACAAGAACCACAAGGTAAAAAACTCAAAAACTCGTGTACATAAAGAATTTTCTTACATACCAAAAAGATGAAACAGAAATACCTTATTAATGCCTGTATTTTGAGTTTTTTTCACATTCTTAGTTACCATATTCCCAAATTCCATGCAAAACTAGCTTTATGTGGGAAATAAATGATATTACCAAAAAAGTGTCTTTTGAGTGTTTTGAGCGTGTTAAGCAATAAAGCAATAAAAAACAGGGCAATCACATTAAATAGAAATAAAAACAACTTTTACCAAGAACTTCCCTTTAAGTGTTTTTGAGCTCATTACATACCAAAACGCTAAAACGCATGCAAAACACCGTTTATGGAGAAACAGAATAAAATTACCATTTTGAGTGTTTTTGATCATGTTATCTATAAAAACTTTTAAATATATGCAAAGAACCTTATGTTCGCGAAACGAAAGGACATTACAAGAAATGTTTATTATAAGTGTTTTTAAGTTCCTTAAATACCAAAAAGCTGAAACCCACAAATAACACTCTTTATTTAGAAAAAAAAGTAAGAAAATAAAAAAATAGGATTTTTTTTATTTTGTTTTCCATCTTCATAGGTACCGAGATGCCAAAATTCTGGAAAAATTCAGGGCTATTATATGATCAAAGAAAATTATCAAAAAAGTTAATTTTAGCTTTTTTTCGGACTCTTATGTACCAAACCCTAAAGTGCATCCAAAGACTCCTATATGAGGAAATTAAACGACCTTACCAGAAATCTGTTTTTTTGAGCGTTTTTAGCATGTTAGGCACCAAAACGATAAATAATAAGGAACTCACTCTATATGAGAATCCAAAACAAAATTGCTGAAAATGTGTTTTTTTTCTGTGTTTTACGTAGAAAAACGCTAAAACGGATGCAAACCAACCAATATCAAGAAATAGAAAAACATTACCAAAAAGGTATATTTTGAGTCTTTTTGAGCTTGTTACCTACAAAAAAAAAACATGATAATTGATGCAAAGCACTCTCTATTAGAAAACTAAAGGACTTTGTAAGAAAAGTGTATAATGAGTTTTTTATAGTTCAAAAGAACCAAAAGGCAAAAAAACACAAAAACTCGTGTATATGGAGAAGGTTCCTAGATACCAAAATGCTGAAACTCATAAATAACACTCTTAATTGACAAACAGAACAACCTTACTAAATGCGTGTATTGTGAGTGCTTTTCACATTCTTAGTTACCAAAACCCCAAATTTCATGCGGAAATAGATTTGTGGGAAAAAAAAAATTACTTTACCAGAAAAGTGTCTTTTGAGTGTTTTTGAGCGTGATAGGCAATAAAGCACTAAAAAGCAGGGCAATCACATTATATTGGAATAACACCAATTTATACCAAAAACTTGCCTTTAAGTGTTTTTGAGCTCCTTATATACCAAACTGCTAAAACGCATGCAAAACATACCTTATGGAGAAACAGAATAATTACCAAAAACATGTATTTTGAGTGTTTTTGATCATGTTATCTATAAAAACGCTTAAATACATGCAAAGAACATTATGTTTGGACAACAAAAGGACATTATGAGAAACGTGTATTATGAGTGTTTTTTTAAGTTTCTTAAGTACCAAAAAGCACTTATTATTTAGAAAATAAAAAATAAAAAAAAATAAAAAAAATTTTTTTGTTATTCATCTTCATAGGTACCAAGATGCCAAAATTCTGGGAAAATTCAGGGCAATTATATGATAAAAGAATATTATCAAAAAAGTTGATTTCAGCTTTTTTTTTCGGACTGTTATGTACCAAACCCTAAAGTGCATGCAAAGCTTCCTATATGAGGAAATTAAATGACATTACCAGAAATTTGTGTTTTGAGTGTTTTTTAGCATGTTAGGCACCAAAACGATAAATAATAAGGAACTCACTCTATATGGGAATCCAAAACAAAGTTACTGAAAACGTGTCTTCTCAGTGTTTTACGTAGAAAAACGGTAAAATGGATGCAAAGCAACCAATATCTAGAAATAGAAAAACGTTACTAAAAAGATATATTTTGAGTGTTTTTGAGCTTGTTACCTATAAAAAACGCGGAAATTGATGCAAAGCACTCAAAATTGAGAAACAAAAGAACATTGCAAGAAAAGTGTATAATGAGTGTTTTATAGTTCAAAACAACCACAAAGCAAAAAACGCAAAACCTCATGTATATGGAGAAGTTTCTTAGATAGAGAAATGCTAAAACTCATGTATAAAACTCCTAATTGAGAAACAGAACAACCTTAATAAATGCGTGTATTTTGAGTGCTTTTCACATTCTTAGTTACCAAAACCAAAATTGCATGGGAAAATAGATTTGTGGGAAAAAAAAATGAAAAAGTGTCTTTTGAGTGTTTTTGAGCGTGATACGCAATAAAGCACTAAAAAGGAGGGCAATCACATTACATTGAAGGAAAACGAATTTTTCCAAGAACTTGCCTTTAAGTGTTTTTGAGCTCCTTATATATCAAAACATTAAAACGCATGCAAAACACTCTTTATGGGGAAACAGAATAACTTTACCAAAAACATGTATTTTGAGTGTTTTTTATCATGTTACCAATAAAAACGCTTAAATACATGCAGAGAACAGTATTTTTGGGAAACGAAAGGAGATTACGAGAAACGTGTGTTATGAGTGTTTTTAAGTTCATTAATTACCAAAAAGCTAAAAGCCACAAATAACACTCTTTATTGAGAAAAAATAAATAAATAAAAAAAAAGTGCAATATTTATTTTTTCTTTCTTATTCATCTTCACAGGTACCGATATGCCAAAATTCGGGCAAAATTCAGGAAATTATGTGAAATAAGAACATTATCAAAAAAGTTAAATTTAGCTTTTTTTTCGGACTGTTATGTACCAAACCCCTTAAGTGCATGCAAAGCGATCTAGACGGGAAAATTAAACGTCTTTGCCAGAAAACGGTCTTATGAGTGTTTTTCAGCATGTTAGGAACCAACACGATAAATAACATGAAAGTCAATCTATATGGGAATCCAAAACAAAATTACTAAAAACGTGTCTTTTTGGTGTTTTACGTAGAATAACACTAAAACGGATGCAAACCAACCAATATGAAGAAATAAATTATATTACCAAAAAGGTATATTTTGAGTGTTATTGAAATTGTTACCTACAAAAAATGCGAAAATGGATGGAAAACACTCTATATTGGAAAGCAAAAGGACATTACAAGAAACGTGTATAATGAATTATTATTCACAACAACTAAAAGGCAAAAAACGCAAAAACTCGTGTATATAGAGAAGTTTTTTACATTCCAAAATGATGAAACTCTGGAACAAACCTCTTAATTGAGAAACAGAACAATCTTACTAAATGCGTGTATTTTGAGTGCTTTTCACATCCTTAGTTACTAAAACCCCAAATTGCATGCAATACCAGCTTTATGTGGAAAAAAAATGACGTTACCAGAAAAATATCTTTTGAGTGTTTTTGAGCGTGTTAGGCAATAAAGCACTAAAAAGCATGGCAATCACATTACATTGGAATAAAACCAATTTTTAACAAGAACTTGCCTTTAAGTGTATTTGAGCTCCTTATATACCAAAACACTAAAATGCATGCAAAATACACTTTATGGTGAAACATAATGACATTACCAAAAACATGTATTTTGAGTGTTTTTGATCATGTTACCAATAAAAACGCTTAGATACATGCAAAGAACCCTATCATTGGGAAACGAAAGGACATTACGAGAAACATGTATTATAAGTACCAAAAAAGCTAAAACCCATAAATAACACTCTTTATAGAGAGAGAAAAAAAGAAAATAAAGTATAGTTTTTTAAATTTTTATTATTCATCTTCACAGGTACTAAGATGCCAAAATTCTGGCAATATTCTTTATGAATCGAAAACAAAATTACTGAAAACGTGTCTTTTCGGTGTTTTACGTAGAAAAACGCTAAAACAGATGAAAACCAACCAATATGAAGAAATAGAATAACATTACCAAAGAGGTATATTTTGAGTGTTTTTGAGCTTGTTACCTACAAAAAACGGGAAAATGGATTACCAAATGCGTATATTTTGAGTGTTTTTTTTCACATTCTTCGCAAAACCCTAAACAGCAGGCGAAACTAGCTTTATGTTTGAAAAAAATGACATTACCAGAAAAGTGTCTTTGAGTGTTTTTGAGTGTGTTAGGCAATAAATCACTAAAAAGCAGGGCAATCACATTACATGGGAATGAAACCAAATTTTACGAAGAACTTGCCTTTTAGTGTTTTTGACACGCATTTATTAAGGTTGCTCTGTTTCTCAATTAAGAGTGTTATTCATGAGTTTCAGCATTTTGGTATATAGGAAACTCCTCCATATACACGAGTTTTTGCGTTTTTTGCGTTGTTTTTTTTTTTTTTATCTATAAAACATTCATTATATACTTTTCTCGCAATGTCCCTTTGTTTCCCAATATAGAGTGCTTTGTATCCATTTTCGCGTTTTTTTTTTTTTTTTGTAGGTAACAAGGTCAAAAACACACAAAATATACATTTTTGGTAATGTTTTTCTGCTTCTTGATATTGGTTGGTTTGTGTCAGTTTTAGTGTTTTTCTACGTAAAACAATGAGAAGACACGTTTTCAGTAATTTTCATTTGGATTCCCACAAAGAGTGAGTTCCTTATTATTTATCGTTTTGGTGCCTAACATGCTGAAAACACTCAAAAGACTGATTTCTGGTAAGGTCTTTAATTTCCTGATATGGGAGGCTTTGCTTGTTTTTTCAGTGTTTTTGAGCGTGTTACGCAATAAACCACTAAAAGCCAGGGAAATCACATTACATGGAAATAAAACCAAATTTTACCAAGAACTATCCTTTAAGTGTTTTTAAGCTCCTTACCTACCAAAACGCTAAAACGCATGCAAAATACATTTTAAAGAGAAACAGAATAACATTTTCAAATACATGTATTTTGAGTGTTTTTGATCATGTTATCAAAAAAACGCTTAAATACATGCAAAGAACATTATGTTTTGGAAACGAAAGAACATTACGAGAAACGTGTATTATGAGTGATTTTTAAGTTCCTTCAGTACCATAAAGCTAAAACCCATAAATAACACTCTTTAGAAGAAAAAAAAAATTAATAAATAAAAAAATAAAAAAATTGGATTTTTTTTTGTTATTTATCTTCATAGGTACCGAGATGCCAAAATTCTGCCAAAATTCAGGGAATTTATGTGGAAAAAAGAACATTATCATAAAAGTTAATTATAGCCTTTTTTCGGATTGTTATGTACCAAACCCTAAAGTGCATGCAAAGTCACCTATATAGGGAAGTTAAACGACTTTACCAGAAACCTGTCTTTTCAGTGTTTCTCAGCATGTTAGGCAACAAAACGATAAATAATATGGAAGTCAGTCAATATGTAAATCCAAAAAAAAAGTACAGAAAACGTGTCTTTTCCGTGTTTTACGTAGAAAAACGCTTAAGAGGATACAAACCATCCTATATCAAGAAATAGAAAAACATTACCAAAAACATATTTTGAGTGTTTTTGAGCTTGTTACCTACAAAAAATGCAAAAATAAATGTAAAGCACTCCATATTAGTAAACAAAAGGACATTACGAGAAACGTGTATAATGAGTCTTTTATAGTTTTAAAAGAACCACAAGGCAATAAACGCAAAAAAACTCGTGTATATAGAGAAATTTCTTACATACCAAAATGAATAAATGCATGAATAACACATTTAATCGATAAACAGAACTACCTTACTAAATTGTGTATTTTGAGTGTTTTTCACATTCTTAGTTACGAAAATGCCAAATTACATGCGAAACTAACATCATTTGGGAAAAAAAATGACATTACCAGAAAAGTGTCTTTTGAGTGTTTTTCAGCGTGATATCCAACAAAGCACTAAAGAGCAAAACTATCACATTACATGGGAATAAAACCAACTCTTACGAAGAATTTGCCTTTAAGCGTTTTTTAATCCCTTATATACCAAACTTTTAAAACGCATGGAAAACAAACTTTATAGAAAAACTGAATAACATTACCAAAAACATGTATTTTGAGTGTTTTTGATCATGTTATCTATAAAAACGCTTAAGTATATGCAAAGAACATTATATTTGTGAAACAAAAGGACATTACGAGAAACTTGTATTATGAGTGTTTTTTTTAAGTTCCTTAAGTACCAAAAAGCTAAAACCCACAAAAATAACACTCTTCATTTAGAAAATAAAAAAAAAATAAAAAATAAAATAAGTAGGATTTTTTTTTTTTTTTTTTTTCATCTTCATAAATACCGAGATAGCAAAATTCTGGGAAAATTTAGGGCAATTATGTGATAAAAGAATATTATCAAAAAAGTTAATTTCAGCCCTTTTTCCGACTGTTATGTACCAAACCCTAAAGTGCATGCAAAGCCTCTAATATGAGGAAATGAAACGACCTTACCAGAAATCTGTGTTTTGAGTGTTTTTTAGCATGTTAGTCACCAAAACGATAAATAATAAGCAACTCACTCTATATGGGAATCCAAAACAAAGTTACTGAAAACGTGTCTTCTCAGTGTTTTACTTAGAAAAACGTTAAAGCGGATGGAAATCAACCAATATCAAAAAATAGAAAAACGTTACCAAAAAGGTATATTTTGAGTGTTTTTGAGATTTTTACCTATAAAAAACGCGAAAATAGATGCAAAGCACTCTATATTGGGAAACAAAAGGACATCGCAAGAAAACTGTATAATGATTGTTTTATAGTTCAAAAGAACCACAAAGCAAAAAAACGCAAAAACTCGTGTATATGGAGAGATTTCCTAGATACCAAAATGCTGAAACTCATGAATAACACTCTTAATTGAGAAAAAGAACAACCTTACTACATGCGTGTATTTTGAGTGCTCTTCACATTCTTAGTTACCAAAACCCCAAATTGCATGCGAAACCACCTTTATCTGAGAGAAAAAATGACATTACCAGAAAAGTGTCTTTTAAGTGTTTTTGAGCGTGATAGGCAATAAAGCACTAAAAAGCAGGGCAATCATATTACACTGGAATAACACCAATTTATACCAAAAACTTGCCTTTAAGTGTTTTTGAGCTCCTTATATACAAAACTGTTAAAACGCATGGAAAACACACTTTATGGAGAAACAGAATAACATTACCAAAAATCATGTATTTTCAGTATTTTTGATCATGTTATCTATAAAAACGCTTAAATACATGCAAAGAACATTATGTTTGGGAAACAAAAGTACATTACGAGAAACGTGTATTATGAGTGTTTTTTTAAGTTCCTTAAGTACCAAAAAGCTAAAACCCACAAATAACACTCTTTATTTAGAAAAAAAATAAAAATAAAATTTTTTTTATTTTTTTTTTATTTTTGTTATTCATCTTGATAAGTACCGAGATGCCAAAATTCTGGGAAAAATTCAGGGCAATCATATGATAAAACAATATTATCAAAAAAGTTCATTTCAGCTTTTTTTTCGGAATAGGAATTTTTTTTTTTTATTCATCTTCATAGGTACCGAGATGCCAAAATTCTGGGAAAATTAAGGGCAATCAATCATATGATAAAACAATATTGTCAAAAAAGTTAATTTCAGCATTTTTTTTCGGACCAAACCCTAAAGTAAATGCAAAGCCTCCTATTTGAGGAAATTAAACGATCTTACCAGAAATCTGTTTTGAGTGTTTTTTAGCATGTTAGGCACGAAAACGATAAATAATAAGGAAATCACTCTATATGGGAATCCAAAACAAAGTTACTGAAAACGTGTCTTCTCAGTGTTTTACGTAGAAAAACGCTAAAACGGATGCAAAGCAACGAATATCAAGAAATAGAAAGACGTTACTAAAAAGATATATTTTGAGTGTTTTTGAGCTTGGTACCTATAAAAAAACGCGAAAATTGATGCAAAGCACTCTATATTGGGAAACAAAAGGACATTGCAAGAAAAGTGTATAATGAGTATTTTATAGTTCAAAAGAACCACAAGGCAAAAAACGCAAAATCTTGTGTATATGGAGAGGTTTCCTAGATACCAAAATCCTAAAACTCATGTATAACACTATTAATTAAGAAACAGAACAACCTTACTAAATGCGTGTATTTTGAGTGCTTTTAACATTCTTAGTTACCAAAACCCCAAATTGCATGCGAAAATAGATTTGTTGGGAAAAAAAATTACTTTACCAGAAAAGTGTCTTTTGAGTGTTTTTGCGCGTGATAGGCAATAAAGCACTAAAAAGGAGGGCAATCACATTACATTGGAGTAAAACGAATTTTTACCAAGAAGTTGCCATTAAGTGTTTTTGAGCTCCTTATATACCAAAACACTAACACGCATGCAAAATACACTTAATGGTGAAACAGAAGAACATTACCAAAAACATGTATTTTGAGTGTTTTTGATCATGTTATCAATAAAACCGCTTAAATACATGCAAAGAACCCTATTTTTGGGAAAAGAAAGGACATTACGAAAAACGTTTATTATGAGTGTTTTTAAGTTCCTTAAGTACCAAAAAAGCTAAAACCCACAAATACCACTTTATAGAGAAAAAAAATAAAATTTTCTTTTTTTGTATTGTTATTCATCTTCATAGGTACTAAGATGCCAGAATTCTGGGAATATTCTTTGGGAATCGAAAACAAAATTACTGAAAACGTGTCTTTTCGGTGTTTTACGTAGAAAAACGCTTAAAACAGATGAAAACCAACCAATATGAAGAAATAGAATAACATTACCAAAGAGGTATGTTTTGAGTGTTTTTGAGCTTGTTACCTACAAAAAACGCGAAAATGGATGCAAAGAACTCCATATTGGGAAAGAAAAGGACATTACGAGAAACATGTATAATGAGTGTCATTATTTTCGGGCAAAAGAGCTTGTGGTTCACAGGAACCACAAGGCAAAAAACGCAGAAACTTGTGTATATAAAGAAGTTTCTTAGGTAACAATATGCTGAAAGTCATGAATAACAGTCTTAATTGAGAAACAGAACAACATTACCAAATGCGTGTATTTTGAGTGTTTTTTTCACAATCTTCGCAAAATCCTAAAAACCATGCGAAACTAGTTTTATGTGGTAAAAAAAAGGCATTACCAGAAGTATCTTTTCTGTGTTTTTGAGCGTGTTAGGCAATAAAGCGCTAAAAACAGGGCAATCATATTACATTGCAATACAACCAACTTTCACCAAGAACTTGCCTTGAAGTGTTTTTCAGCTCATTACATACCAAATCGCTAAAACGCATGGAAAACACTCCTTTATGAAGAAGCAGAATAACATTACCAAAAACAAGTTGTTTGAGTGTTTTTTATCATGTTACCTATAAAAAAGCTTAAATACATGCAAATATCACCATATTTGGGAAATGAAAGGACATTACGAGAAATGTGTATTATGAATGTTTTTAATTTCCTTAAATACCAAAACGTTAAAACCTACAAATAACACTCTTAATAGAGAAAAAAAAATAAATAAAAAAATAGCATTTGTATTTTTTTGTTATTGATGTTAATAGGTACCAAGATGCCAAAATTCTGCCAAAATTCAGCGAAATTATGTGGAAAAAACATTATCAAAAAAATTAATTTTACCTTTTTTTCGGAGTTATGTTCCAAACCATAAAGTGTATGCAAAAGCCACCTATCTGATAAAATTTAACGACTTTATAAGAAACCTGTCTTTTGAGTGTTTTTCTGCATGTTAGGCACCAAAACGATAAATAATATGAAAGTCACTCTTTATGGAAATCCAAAACAAAATTACTGAAAACGTGTCTTTTAAAAGATTTACGTAGAAAAACGCTAAAACGGATGCAAACCAAACAATATGAAAAAATAGAGTAACATTACCAAAAAAGTATATTTTGTGTGTTTTTGAGCTTGTTACATAAAAAAAAAACGCGAAAATGGATGCAAAGCACTCTATATAAGGAAAAAAAAAAGACATAACGAGAAACGTGTATAATGAGTGTTTTATAGTTTCATCCGAATCACAAAGCAAAAAACGCAAAAACTCGACTATGGAGAAGTTTCTAAGGTACCAAAATACTTAAACTCATGAATAACACTCTTAATCAAGAAACAGAAGAACCTTACTAAATGCGTGTATTTTGAGTGTTTTTTTACATTCTCAGTTACCAAAACCCCAAATTCCATGCGAAACTAGCTTTATGGAGGAAAAAAATTACTCTGAGGCATTTGGGAAGAGTAAGAGAAAATTACAAATTTATGGATGGGGATGATAGGTGGAAATAGGTAGGCATATTTCATACAAGTACTGCCACTTGTAGGCCTGATGCCTTCTTGCAGATTTACATATTTCTTATGTTCTTATGTTCTTATTACCAAAAGCGTGTATTTTCAGTGTTTTTCAGCTATTACGTGAAAAAAATGCCAAAATGCATGCAAAGCACCCTATATGAAGAAAAGAGCGATATTACGAGAAACGTGCATTATGAGTGTTTTTGAGATTCTTAGGTACCAAAACGCTGAAACTCATGAATAACACTCTTAACTGAGATGCAGAACAACCTTACCAAATGCGTGTATTTTGAGTGTTTTTCACATTCTTAGTTACCAAAACCCCAAGTTGCATGCGAAACTAGCTTTATGTGGAAAAAAAAAATGACATTAACAGAAGAGTGTCTTTTGAGTGTTTTTGAGTGTGTTAGGCAATAAAGCACTAAAAAGCAGGGCAATCACGTTACATGGGAATAAAACCAAATTTTACCAAGATCTTGCCTTTAAGTGTTTTTGAGTTCCTTACATAATGAAACGCTATAATGCATGCAAAACACCCTTTATGGAGAAACAGAAAAACATTACCATTTTGTACATGTATTTTGAGTGTTTTTGATCATGTTACCTATAAAAACGCTTAAATACATGCAAAGAACCCTATATTTGGGAAACGAAAGGACATTATGAGAAACGTGTATTATGAGTTTTTAAGTTCCTTAAGTACCAAAAACCTAAAACCTACAAATAACACTCTTTATAGAGAAAAATAAATAAATATTAAAATAGTAATTTTTTTTTTATTCATCTTCATAGGTACCAAGATGCCAAAATTCTGGCAAAATTCAGGGAAATTATGTGGAAAAAAGAACATTAACAAAAAAGTTAATTTTAGATTTTTTTCGACTGTTATGTACCAAACCCTAAAGTGCATGCAAAGCCACCTACATATGGAAATTAAACGATTTTACAAGAAACCTGTCTTTTGAGTGTTTTTTAGCATGTTAGGCACCAAAACGATAAATACCATTGAAGTCACTCAATATGGGAATCCAAAAAAAAAAATTACTGGAAAACATGTCTTTTCAGTGTTTTACGTAGAAAAAATGCAAAAAACGGATACAAACCAACCAATACGAAGAAATAGAAAAACATCACAAAAAACGTATATTTTGAGTGTTTTTGAACATGTTACCTACAAAAAATGCGAAAATGCATGCAAAGCACTCTATATTTAGAAACAAAAGGACATTACGAGAAACGTGTATAATGAGTGTTTTACAGTTTCACAAGATCCACAAGGCAAAAAACACAAAAACTCGTATATATGGAGTATATATATCCGTATATATATTCTTAGATACCAAAATGCTGAAAGTCATGAATAAAACTCTTATTTGAAAAACACAACAACCTTACTAAATGCATGTATTTTGAGTGTTATTTCACATTCTTTGTTAAAAAAAAACGAAATTCCATGCGAATATAGCTTTATGAGGGAAAAAAATGACATTACCAGAAAAGTGTCTTTTGAGTGATTTTGAGAGTGTTAGGCAATAAAGCACTAAAAAGCAGGGCAATCTTATTACATGGAATAAAACCAACTTTTACCAAGAACTTGCCTCTAAGTGTTAATCAGCTATATGCGCTAAAACGAATGCAAAACACACTTTATATAGAAAGAAAATCAAACAGGTATTTTAAGTGTTTTTTAATCATGTTATCTATAAAAAACGCTTAAATACATGCAAAGAACCTTATGTTTGGGAAAGAAAAGGATATTACGAGAAACGTGTATTATGAGTGTTTTCAAGTTCATTAAGAACCAAAAAGCTAAAACCCACAAGTAACACTCTTGACTTAGAAAAAAAAATAGATAAATAAATAGAAAAACAAGAATTTTTTTATTTTCTTATTTCATCTTCATAGGTACCGAAATGCCAAAATTCTGGCAAAAATCAGGGCAATTATGTGATAAAAGATCATTAACAAAAAAGTTAATTTTAGCTTTTTTTTCGGACTGTTATTTTACCAAACTCTAAAGTGCATGCAAAGCCACATATATGAGGAAATTAAACGACTTTACCAGAAACCTGTCTTTTGAGTGATTTTCAGCTTGTTAGGCATCAAAACGATAAATAATATGGAAGTCACTCTATATGAGAATCCAAAACAAAATACTGAAAACGTGTCTTTTCTGTGTTTTAGGTAGAAAAACGCTAAAACGGATGCAAACCAACAAATATGAAGAAATAGAATATTACCAAAATGGTATATTTTGAGTGTTTTTAATCTAGTTACCTACAAAAAACGCGAAAAAGGATGCAAAGCACTCTATATTGGGAAACAAAAGGACATTACGAAAAACGTGAATAATTAGTGGTTTATAGTTTCACAACAACCACAAGGCAAAAAACGCAAAAACTCGTGTATATGGAGAAGTTTCTTAGTTACCAAAACGCTGGTACTCATGAATAACACTATTAAATGAGAAACTTAACAACCTTACGAAATGCGTGTATTTTGAGTGTTTTTCACATTCTTATTTACCAAAACCCCAAATTGCAAGCAAAACTAGCCTTATGTTGGTAAGAAATGACATTACTCTTTATAAAGAAAAAAAATATATATATATTTATATATATAAAAAAACGGCAATTTCTTTTTTTTTTTTTTTTGTTATTCATCTTCATAGGTACCGAGATGCCAAAATTCTGGGAAAATTCTGGGCAATTATGTGATAAAAAAAATTTTTATCAATAAAATTTATTTTAGCTTTTTTTTTTTTTCGGAATGTTATGTACCAAACTCTTAAGTGAATGCAAAACCACCTACATGAGAAAATTAAACGACTTTACGAGGAACCTTACTTTTGAGTGTTTTTCAGTATGTTAGGTACCAAAACGATAATAACATGGAATTCACTCAATATAGGAATCCAAAACAAAATTACTGAAAACGTGTCTTTTCAGTGTTTTACGTAGAAAAACGCTAAAAAGGATGCAAACCAACCAATATGAAGAAATAGAATAACATTACCAAAAATGTATATTTTGAATGTTTTTGACCTTGTTACCTAAAAAAAATGCAAAAATGGATGCAAAGTATTGCAAAACAAAAGGACATTCTGAGAAACGTGTATAATGAGTGTTTTATAGTTCCACAAGAACCAAAAGTCAAAAAACGCAAAAACTCGTGTACCTAGAGAAGTTTCTTAGATACCGATTTGATGAAACTCATGAATAACACTTTTAATTGAGAAACAGAATTTTCTTACAAAATGTGTGTATTCTAAGTGTTTTTCACATTCTTAATTACGAAAATCCCAAATTACATGCAAAACTAGCTAGTTTACTAGATACCAAAATGCTGAAACTCATGAATAAAACTCTTAATTGAGAAACAGAACAACCTTGCTAAATGCGTGTATTTTGAGTGCCTTTCACATTCTTAGTTATCCAAAACCCTAATTGATTGCGAAACTAGCTTTATGTGGTAAAAAAAAACGACATTTTCAGAAAAGTGTCTATTGAGTGTTTTTGTGCGTGATAGGCAGTAATGCACTAAAAAGAAGGGCAATCACATTACATGGGAATAAAATCAATGTTTACCAAAAACTTGCCTTTAAGTGTTTTTGAGCTCCTTATATGCCAAAACGCTGAAACGCATGCAAACCACACTTTATGGAGAAACAGAATAACATTACAAAAAAAAACATGTATTTTGAGTGTTTTTGATCATGTTACCAATAAAACGCTTAAATACATGCTAAGAACCCTATTTGTGGGAAACGAAAGGACATTACGAGAAACGTGTATTATAAGTGTTTTTAAATTCATTAAGTACCAAAAAGCTAAAAGCCACAAATAACTCTCTATTGAGAAAAAATAAATAAATAAATAAAAAAAATACAATATTTTTTTTCCTTCTTATTCATCTTCACAGGTACCGAGATGCCAAAATTCCAGCAAAATTCATGAAATTTTGTGAAATAAGAACATTATCAAAAAAGTTAATTTTAGCTTTTTTTTTCTCAACTTATGTAGCAAACCCTAAAGTGCATGCAAAACCACCTATATGGGGAAATCAAACGTCTTTGCCAGAAAACTGTCTTATGAGTGTTTTTCAGCATGTTAGGCACCAAAACGATAAAAAACATGGAAGTCACTCTATATAGGAATCCAAAACAAAATTACTGAAAACGTGTCTTTTCGGTGTTTTACGTAGAAAAACGTAAAACGGATGCAAACCAACCACTATGAAAAAAAAAATAGAATAACATTACAAAAATGCTATATTTTGAGTGTTTTTGAGCTTGTTACCTACAAAAAAGGTGAAATTGGATGCAAAGCACTCCCTATTGGGAAAAAAAGGACATTACGAGAAAAGTGTATAATGAGTGTCTTATCATTTTAGAGCAAAAGAACTTGTATTTCACAAGAACCACAAGACAAAAAGCGCAAAAACTCGTGTATATAAAGATTTTTCTTAGATACCAAAATGCTGAAACTCATGAATAACAATCTTAATTGAAAAACAGAACAATCTTACCAAAAGCGTGTATTTTCAGTGTTTTTCACATTCTTAGCAAAATCCCAAATAGCATGCGAAACTAGTTTTATGTGGGAAAAAATGACCAGAAAAAAATTACCAGAAATGTCTTTTGAGTGTTTCTGAGCGTGTTAGGCAATAAAGCACTAGAAAGCAGGGCAATCACATTACATGTGAATAAAACCAAATTTGACCAAAAACTTCCCATTATGTGTTTTTGAGCTCCTTACATACCAAAACGCTAAAACGCATGCAAAACACTCCTTTATGGAGAAGCAGAAAAACATTACAAAAAACATGTGTTTTAAGTGTTTTTGATCATGTTACCTTTAAAAACTTTTAAATACATGCAAAAGAACCCTATCTTTGGGAAACGATAGGACATTACGAGAATTTGTGTATTATGACTGTTTTTAAGTTCCTTAAGTACCAAAAAGTTAAAACCCACAAATAACGCTCTTTAAAGAGAGAAAAAAAATAATAAAAAAATTCTGCCGAAATTCAGGGAATTTATGTGAAAAAAAGAACATTATCAAAAAAGTTAATTATAGCTTTTTTTTGCTTTGTTATTTACCAAACCCTAAAGTGCATCCAAAGCCACCTATATGAAGAAATTAAACGACTTTACCAGAAACCTGTCTTTTCAGTGTTTTTCAGCATGTTAGGCACCAAACCAATAAATAATATGGTAGTCAGTCAATATGTGAATCCAAAACATAATTACTGAAAACGTGTCTTTTCAGTGTTTTACGTAGAAAAAACGCTAAAACGGATGCAAAGCAACGAATATAAAGAAATAGAATAACATTACCAAAAAGTGTTTTTGAGCTTTTTACCTACAAAAAACGCGAAAATGGATGTAAAAGCACTCCATATTTGGAAGAAAAAAGGACATTTAGAGAAACGTGTAACCACAAGAACCACAAGACAAAAAAACGCAAAAAACTCGTGGATATAGAGAAGTTTCTTATATACAAAAATGCTAAAACTCAGGAATAACAATTTTAATTGAGAAACATAACTACCTTACCAAATGTGTGTATTTTGAGTGTTTTTTACATTCTTAGTTATGAAAATCCCAAATTACATGCGAAACTAGCTTTATGTGGGAAAAAAATGACATTATCAAAAAAGCGTCTTTTGAGTGTTTTAGAGCGTGATATGCAACAAAGCACTTAAAAGCAGAATAATCACATTATATAGGAATAAAACCAACTTTTACGAAGATCTTGCCTTTAAGTGTTTTTAACTCCTTACATACCAAAACGCTAAAACGCATGAAAAACACCCTTTATGGAGAAACAGAATAACATCACCAAAAACATGTATTTTGAGTGTTTTGATCATATTACCTATACAAACGCTTAAATACAGGCAAAGAACCCTATGTCTGTGAAATGAAAGGACATTACGAAAATCATGTATTATGATTGTTTTTAAGTTCCTTCAGTACCAAAAAACTAAAACCCACAAATAGAGAAAAAATAAATAACTAAAAAGATATATATATATATATATATTTTTTTTGTTATTCATCTACATAAGTATGAAGATGCCAATATTCAGGCAAAATTCAGGGAAATTATGTAAGAAACACATTGAAAAAAAAATTTAGCTTTTTCCGGAATTATGTACCAAACCCAGAAGTGCATGCAAAGCCACCTATATGGGGAAATTACAAGAATTTACCAGAAATCTGTCTTTTGAGTGTTTTCAGCAATTTCAAAAATATTACTGAAAACGTGTCTTTTCAGTGATTTACGAAGAAAAACGCTAAAACGGATGCAAACCAACCAATATGAAGAAATAGAATAACATTACCAAAAATATATACTTTGAGTATTTTCAGCTTGTTACCTACAAAAAATGCGAAAATGGATGGAAAGCACTCTATATTGGGAAAAAAAAGAACATTACGAAAAACGTGTATAATGAGTGTTTTATAGCTTCACAGGAACCACAAGGCAAAAAACGCAAAAATTCGCGTATATAGAGAAGTTTCTTACATACCAAAATGCTGAAATGTATGAATAACGCTTTTAATTGAGAAACAGAACTACCTTACCAAATGTGTGTATTTTGAGTGTTTTCCGCATTCTTAGTTACGAAAATCCAAAATTACATGCGAAACTAGCTTTATGTGGGAAAAAAAATATTACCAGAAAAGTGTCTTTTGAATGTTTTTGAGCGTGATATGCAATAAAGCACTAAAAAGCAGAAAAATCTAATTACATGGGAATAAAACCAACTTTTACGAAGAAATTGCCTTTAATTTTTTTTTAACTCCTTACATACCAAAACGCTAAAACGCATGCAAAAACAGCCTTTATGTAGAAACAGAGTAACATTACCAAAAACATGTATTTTGAGTGCTTTTGATCATGTTATTCATAAAAACTCTTAAATAAATGCAAAAACCCTTATGTTTGGGAAACGAAAGGTTATTACGAGAAACGTGTATTATGAGTGTTTATAAGTTCCTTAAGTACCAAAAAGCTAAAACCCACAAATAACACTCTTTATAGAGAGAAAAAAAAAACATTTTTTCTTGTTATTCATCTTCATATGTACCAAGAAGCCAAAATTATGTCAAAATTCATGGAAATTTTGTAAAAAAAAAAATCATTATAAAAAAATAATTTTAGCTTTTTTCCGGAGTTAAGTACAAACCGTGAAGTGCATGCAAATCCACCTATTTGGGGAAATTACACGACTTTACCAGAAACCTTTCTTTTGAGAGTTTTTCAGCAATTTCAACAATATTACTGAAAACGTGTCTTTTCAGTGATTTACTTAAAAAAAACGCTAAAACGGATGTAAACCAACCAATATGAAGATATAGAATAACATTAATAAAAAGATATATTTTGATGTGTTTTTGAGCTTGTTACCTACAAAAAATGCAAAAATGGATGGAAAGCACTTTATACTAGCAAAGAAAAGGACATTACGAGAAACGTGTATGAGTGTTTTATAGTTTGACAAGAACCACAAGGTAAAAAACTCAAAAACTCGTGTACATAAAGAAGTTTCTTACATACCAAAAAGATGAAATACATGAATAACATTTTTAATTTTGAAACAGAAATACCTTACCAAATGTGTGTATTAGAAAAGTTTCTTACATACCAATTATGCTGAAACATGAAGAACACTTTTAATTAAGAAATAGATTAACCTTATTAATGCCTGTGTTTTGAGTTTTTTTCACATTCTTCGTTACCTAAACCCCAAATTCCATGCAAAACTAGCTTTATGTGGGAAAAAAAAAAATGAGATTACCAGAAAAGTGTTTTTTGAGTGTTTTGAGCGTGTTAGGCAATAAAGTAATAAAAAGCAGGGCAATCACATTACATGGGAATAAAAACAACTTTTACCAAGAACTTGCCTTTAAGTGTTTTTGAGCTCATTACATACCAAAACGCTAAAACGCATGCAAAACACCTTTTATGGAGAAACAGAAGAAAATTACCAAAAACATATATTTTGAGTGTTTTTGATCATGTTATCTATAAAAACGCTTAAATACATGCAAAGAACCTTATGTTCGCGAAAAGAAAAGACATTAGGAGAAATGTTTATTATAAGTATTTTTAAGTTCCTTAAATACCAAAAAGCTAAAACCCACAAATAACATTCTTTATTTAGAAAAAAAAGGAAAAAAATAAGAAAATAGGATTTTTTTTTGTTATTTATCTTCATTGGTACCGAGATGCCAAAATTCTGGGAAAATTCAGGGCTATTACATGATTAAAGAAAATGATCAAAAAAGTTAATTTTAGTTTTTTTTTTTTCGGACTCTTATGCACCAAACCCTAAAGTGCATCCAAAGACTCCTATATGAGGAAATTAAACGACCTTACCAGAAATCTGTTTTTTTGAGTGTTTTTCAGCATGTTAGGCACCAAAACGATAAATAATAAGGAACTCACTCTATATGAGAATCCAAAACAAAGTTGCTGAAAATGTGTTTTTTTTTTTGTGTTTTACGTAGAAAAACGCTAAAACGGTTGCAAACCAACCAATATCAAGAACTACAAAAAAATTACCAAAAAGGTATATTTTAAGTTTTTTTTTGAGCTTGTTACCTATAAAAAAACGCGAAAATTGATGCAAAGCACTCTATGTTAGAAAACGAAAGGACTTTGTAAGAAAAGTGTACAATGAGTTTTTTATAGTTCAAAAGAACCAAAAGGCAAAAAACACCTAGATACCAAAATGTTGAAACTCATGAATAACACTCTTAATTGACAAACAGAACAACCTTACTAAATGCGTGTATTTTGAGTGCTTATCACATTCTTAGTTACCAAAACCCCAAATTGCATGCGAAAATATATTTGTGGGAAAAAAAAATGACTTTACCAGAAAAGTGTCTTTTGAGTGTTTTTGAGCGTCATAGGCAATAAAGCACTAAAAAGCAAGGCAATCATATTACATTGGAATAACACCAATTTATACCAAAAATTTGCCTCTAAGTGTTTTTGAGCTCCTTATATACCGAACCGCTAAAATGCATGCAAAACAAACTTTATGGAGAAACAGAATAATTAACAAAAACATATATTTTGAGTGTTTTCGATCATGTTATCCATAAAAACGCTTTAAATACATGCAAAGAACATTATGTTTGGGAAACAAAAGGACATTATAAGAAACGTTTATTATGAGTGTTTTTTAAGTTCCTTAAGTACCAAAAAGCTAAAACCCACAAATAACACTCTTTATTTAGAAAATAAAAAATATAAAAATATAAAAAATAGGATTTTTTTTTTTTGTTATTCATCTTCATAGGTACTGAGAAGCAAAATTTCAGGGAAAATTCAGGGCAATGATATGATAAAAGAATATTATGAAAAAAGTTAATTTCAGCTTTTTTTTCGGACTGTTATGTACCAATCCCTCAAGTGCATGGAAAGCCTCTTATATGAGGAAATTAAATGACCTTACAAGAAATCTGTGTTTTGAGTGTTTTTAGCTTGTTAGGCACCAAAACGATAAATAATAAGGAACTCACTCTATATGGGAATCCAAAACAAAGTTACTGAAAACGTGTCTTCTCAGTGTTTTACGTAGAAAAACGGTAAAACGGATGCAAAGCAACCAATATCAAGAAATAGAAAAACGTTACTAAAAAGATATTTTTTGAGTGTTTTTGAGCTTGTTACCTACAAAAAACGCGGAAATTGATGCAAAGCACTCTATATTGGAAAACAAAAGGACATCGCAAGAAAAGTGCATAATGAGTGTTTTATAGTTCAAAAGAACCACAATGCAAAAAACAAAAAATCTCGTGTATATGGAGAGGTTTCCTAGAAACAAAAATGCTAAAACTCATGTATAACACTCAAAATTGAGAAACAGAACAACCTTAATAAATGCGTGTATTTTGAGTGCTTTTCACATTCTTAGTTACCAAAACCCCAAATTGCGTGCGAAAATAGATTTGTGGGAAAAAAAAAGACTTTACCAGAAAAGTGTCTTATGAGTGTTTTTCCGCGTGATAGGCAATAAAGCACTAAAAAGGAGGGCAATCACATTACATTGGAGGAAACGAATTTTTTCCAAGAACTTGGCTTTAAGTGTTTTTGAGCTCCTTATATACCAAAACACAAAAAACGCATGCAAAACACTCTTTATGGTGAAACAGAATAACTTTACGAAAAAACATGTATTTTGAGTGTTTTTGATCATGTTACCAATAAAACCACTGAAATACATGCAAAGAACCCTATTTTTGGGAAACATGCAGAGAACCCTATTTTTGGGAAAGTCAGGCTATATGGGAATCCAAAACAAAATTACTAAAAACGTGTCTTTTCGGTGTTTTACGTAGAAAAACGCTAAAACTTATGCAAACTAACCAATATGAAGAAATAAAATAACATTACCAATGAGGTATATTTTGAGTGTTTTTGAAATTTTTACCTACAAAAAACGCAAAAATGGATGGAAAGCACTCTATATTAGGAAGCAAAAGGACATTATGAGAAACGTGTATAATGAGTGTTTTATAGTTTCACAAGAACTACAAGGCAAAAAACGCAAAAACTCGTGTATATAGAGAAGTTTCTTACATTAAAAAATGCTGAAACTCTGAAACAAACCTCTTAATTGAGAAACAGAACAATCTTACTAAATGCGTGTATTGCTTTTCACATTCTTAGTTACCAAAACCCAAAATTGCATGCGAAACCAGCTTTATGTGGGAAAAAAAATGACATTACCAGAAAAATGTCTTTTGAGTGTTTTTGAGCGTGTTAGGCAGTAAAGCACTAAAAAGCAGGGCAAACAATTTACATTTGAATAAAACCAGTTTTTAACAAGAACTTGCCTTTAAGTGTTTTTGAGCTCCTTATATACCAAAACACTAAAACGAATGCAAAATACACTTTATGGTGAAACAGAACATTACCAAAAACATGTATTTTGAGTGTTTTTGATCATGTTACCAATAAAACCACTGAAATACATGCAAAGAACCCTATTTTTGAGAAACGAATGGACATTACGAGGAACGTGTATTATGAGTGTTTTTAAGTTCATTAAGTACGAAAAAGCTAAAAGCCACAAATTACACTCTTTATTGAGAAAAAAAATAAATAAATAAAAAAATACTATATTTTTTTCATTCTTATTCATATTCACAGGTAATGAGGTGCCAAAATTCGGGCAAAGTTCAGGAAATTATATGAAATAAGAACATTTTCAAAAAAGTTAAATTCAGCTTTTTTTTTCGGTCTGTTACGTACCAAACCACATATATGGGGAAATTAAACCTCTTTGCTAGAAAACTGACTTATGAAAGTTTTTCAGCATGTTAGGAACCAACACGATAAAACCCAAGGAAGTCAGTGTATATAGGAATCCAAAACACAATTACTGAAAACGTGTCTTTTCGGTGTTTTACTTACAAAAACGCTAAAACGGATGCAAACCAACCAAAATGAAGAAATAGAATAACATTTCCAAAAAGGTATATTTTCAGTGTTTTTGAAATTGTTACCTACAAAAAACGCGAAAATGGATGGAAAGCACTCTGTATGGGGAAGCAAAAGGACATTACGAGAAACGTGTATAATGGGTGTTTTAAAGTTTCCCAAGAACCACAAGGCAAAAAACGCGAAAACTCGTGTATATAAAGAAGTTTCTTACATTCAAAAGTGCTGAAACTCATGAATAAGACTTTTAATTGAGAAACAGAACTATCTTACCAAATGTGAGTATTTTGCTTGTTTTTCACATTCTTAGTTCCGAAAATCCGAAATTACAAGCAAAACTAGTTTTATGTGGGAAAAAATGACATTACCAGAAAAGTGTCTTTTGAGTGTTTTAGAGCAACAAAGCACTAAAAAGCAGAACAATCACATTACATGGATATAAAACCAACTTTTACCAAAAACATGCCTTGAAGTGTTTTTAACTCCTTACATAACAAAACGCTAAAACGCATACAAAACACCCTTTATGGAGAAACAAAATAACATTACCAAAAACATGAATTTTAAGTGTTTTTGATCATGTTACCTATAAAAACGCTTAAATACATGCAAAGAACTCTATGTTTGTAAAACGAAAGGATATTACAAAAAATTGTGTATTATGAGAGTTTTTAGGTTCCTTAAGTACCGAAAAGCTAAAACACACAAATAACACTCTTTATAGAGAAAAAAAAAAATTAATAAATAAAAAAAAATTTTTTGTTATCCATCTTCATAGGTACCGAGAAGCTAAAATTCTGGCAAAATTCAGGGAAGTTAGGTAAAGAAAAAAAAATATAATAATTTTAGCTTTTTTCCGGAGTTATGTACCAAACCCTGAAGTGCAAGCAAGGCCACCTATATGGGAAAATTACACGAGTTTACCAGAAACCTGTACAACCAGAAGCAATTTCAACAATATTACTGAAAACGAGTCTTTTCAGAGATTTACGAAGAGAAACGCTAAAACGGATGCAAACCAACCAATATGATGAAATAGAATAACATTACCAAAAAGATATATTTTGAGTGTTTTTAAGCTTGTTACCTACAAAAAATGCAAAAATGGATGGAAAACACTCTATATTAGGAAACAAAAGAACATTACGAGAAGCATGTATAATGAGTGTTTTATAGTTTCCCAAGAACCACAAGGCAATAAACGCAAAAATTCGTGTATATAGAAAAGTTTCTTACATACCAAAGTGATGAAATGCATGAATAACACTTTTAATCGAGAAACAGAACTACCCTTCCAAATTGTGTATTTTGAGTGTTTTTCACATTCATAGTTACGAAAATGCCAAATTACATGCGAAACCAGCTTTATGTGGGAAAAAAAATGACATTACCAGAAAAGTGTCTTTTGAGTGTTTTTGAGCGTAATATGCAACAAAGCACTAAAAAGCAGAACAATCACATTACTTGGAAATAAAACCAAGTTTTACGAAGAACTTGCCTTTAAGTGTTTTTTAACTCCTTACACATCAAAACGCAAAAACGCATGTAAAACACCCTTTATTGAGAAACAGAATAACATTACCAAAAATTTGTATTTTGAGTGTTTTTGATCATGTTACCTATAAAAACATGTAAAGAACCCTATGTTTCTATAAGAAAAGGACATTACGAAAATCGTGTATTATGAGTGTTTTTAAGTTCCTTAAGTACCAAAAAACTAAAACTCACAAATAACACTTTATAGAGAAAAAAAAAAATTTGTTATTCATCTTCATAGGTACCGAGATACCAAAATTCTGGAAAAATTCAGGGAAATTTTGTAAAAAATCATTATAAAAAAAATAATTGTACCTTTTTTCCGGACTTATATACCAAACCCTGAAGTGAATGCAAAGCCACCTATATGGAGAAATTACTCCACTTTACCAGAAAACTGTCTCTTGAGTGTTTTTTTTCAGCATTTTCAACAATATTACTGAAAACGTATCTTTTCAGTGAATTACGTAGAAAAACGCTAAAACGGATACGAAGAAATAAAATAACATTACCAAAAAATATATTTTGATGTGTTTTTGACCTTGTTACCTACAAGAAAATGCCATAATGGATTTCACGCACCCTATATTAGGAAAGAAAAGGACATTACGAGAAACGTGTATAATGAGTGTTTTATAGTTTCACAAGAACCACAAGGCAAAAAACACAAAAGCTCGTGTACATAAAGAAGTTTCTTACATACCAAAATGCTGAAACTCATGAACAACACTTTTAATTGAGAAACAGAACTATCTTACCGAATGTGTGTATTAGAGAAGTTTCTTACATACCAAAATGGTGAAACTCATGAATAACACTTTTAATTAACAAACCGAACAACCTTATTAAATGCCTGTATTTTGAGTGTTTTTCACATTCTTAGTTACCAAAACCCCAAATTTCATATGAAACTAGCTTTATATGGGAAAAAAATAATATTACCAGAAAATGTCTTTCGAGTGTTTTTGAGCGTGTTAGGCAATAAAGCACTAAAAAGCAGGGCAATCACATTACATTTGAATAAACCCAATTTTTATCAAGAACTTGCCTTTAAGTGTTTTTGAGCTCCTTATATACTAAACCGCTAAAACGCATGTAAAACAAACTTTATGGAAAAACAATAAAATTACAAAAAACATGTATTTTGAGTGTTTTTGATCATGTTATCTATAAAAACGTTTAAATACATGAAAAGAACCTTATGTTTTGGAAACAAAAGGACATTACGAGAAACGTATATTATAAGTGTTTTTAAGTTTGTTAAGTACCAAAAATCTAAAACCCACTCTTTAGAAAAAAAAATAAAAAATAAAAAAAAAGGAATTTTTTTTTTTTCGTTATTTATCTTCATAGGTACCTAAATGCCAAAATTCAGGGAAAATTCAAGGGAATTATATGATAAGATATTATTATCAAAAAAGTTCATTTATAATGAGTGTTTTATAGATTCCGAAGAACCACAAGGCAAAAAACGCAAAAAAGTCCTATATATGAAGAAGTTTCTTAGATACCAAAATGCTGAGACTCCTGAATAACACTCTTAATTGAGAAACAGAACAACCTTACCAAATGCGTGTATTTTGAGTGTTTTTCACATTCTAGGTTACCAAAACCCCAAATAGCATGTGATGCCAAATTTCTGGAAAAATTCAGGGAAATTATGTGAAAAAAGAATATTATGAAAAAAAAGTTAATTTATCTTTTTTTTCGGACTGTTATGTACCAAACCCTAAAGTGCATCCAAAGCCTCCTATATTGGGAAATTAAACGATTTTACCAGAAACCTGTCTTTTGAGTGTTTTTTAGCATGTTAGGCACCAAAACGATAAATAATATGGAAGTCACTCTAAATGGGAATCCATCACAAAATTACTGAAAAAAAGTCTTAATTGTTTTACGTAGAAAAACGCTAAACAGGATACAAAGCAACGAATATGAAGAAATAGAATAATATTACCAAAAAGGTATATTGTTAATGTTTTTGAGCTTCTTACCTTCAAAAAATGCGAAAATGGATGGAAAGCACTCTATATTGGGATACAAAAAGACATTACGAGAAATGTGTATAATGAGTGTTTTATAGTTTCACAAGAACCACAAGGCAAAAAACGCAAAAACTCGTGTATATAAAGAATTTTCTTAGATACCAAAATGCTGAAACTCAGGAATAACACTCTTAATTAAGAATACAGAACAACTTTACCAAATGCGTGTATTTTGAGTGCTTTTCACATTCTTAGTTACCAAAACCCCAAATTGCATGCGAAACTAGCTTTATGTGGGAAAAGAAATGACATTACCAAATAGTTTTTGAGCATGATAGGCAATAAAGCAGTAAAAAGCACGGGAATCACATTACATGGGAATAAAACGAACTTTTACCAAGAACTTGCCTTTAAGTGTTTTTGAGCTCCTTACATACCAAAACGCTAAAACGCATGCAAAACACCCTTTTATGGAGAAACAGAATAATATTACCAAAAAACATGTATTTTGAGTGTTTTTCATCATGTTACCTATAAAAAAAGCTAAAATACATGGAAAGAACCCTATGTTTGAAAAATGAAAGAACGTTACGAGAAACGTGTATTATGAGTTTTTTTTTAAGTTCGTTAAGTATGAGAAAGCTAAAACCCACAAATAACACTCTTTATAGAGTGTTTTCGTACCTAACAATGTGAAAAACACTCAAAAAGCACATTTTTAGTAATCTTGTTCTTTTCTCCATATAGACTGTTCTTCAATGCGTCAAATAGATCTTGGTACCTAAGAAATAAAAAAAAAACACTTATTATAAAAGTTTCTTGTAATGTCTTTTCGTTTCCTCTTGCAAAGTATTTTGCATGCATTTATGTTTCTTTTTATATGTAAAAATAAAAGAAATTGTTTATGGTAATAAAGGGTGTTTTGCATGCATCTCAGCGTTATGGTACGTAAGTAGCTGAAAATACCCAAAAGATAAATTTTTGGTTGACTTTTTCTTTTTTATAGGTAGCTTTCCATGCTTTTTATAACTTTGGTACCTAACAACAACTATCGACACTCAAAAGACATGTTTCTGGAAATATCGTTTCATCTCCCCATAGATGGTGCTCTGGAGGCATTTTGACATTTTGGTACATAAAATTGTGAAAAATACAAAATAAACGTTTTTGGTAATGTTCTGTTTCTCCATATACAGTGGTACTAAATAGTTTTCGCGTTTGGTACCTAAGACGCTCAAAAACACTAATGGCATCTTTCTCGTAATGTCCTTTATTTTATCGATATTGGGTGATTTCCATGCATTTTGGCGTTTTTGTTACGTAACAATGTGAAAAAACACTCAAAATATACGTTTTCGGTAATGTTCTTCTGTTTCTTCATATATAATGTTATACATGCGTTTCTGCATTTTGCTACCTAAGAATCTCAAAAACACTGATAAATGAAGTGTCTTTTTATTTATTTTCGTATCGCCATTTAGGATGTTTTACATGCATTTTTGCTTTTTTTTATACGTAAGATAAAAAAAAACTCAAAATGCACGTTTCTGGTAATGTTATTGTGTTTCTCCATAAAATGTGCTTTGCATGCATTTTAGCGTTTTGGTACGTAAGTAGCTGTAAAAACTCTCAAAAGACAAGCTTTTGGTAATGTTTTGTTTTTCCAAATAGGGAGCTTTCGTTGCTTTTTAGCGTTTTGGTATCTAATAATGTTTTGTTTCTCTAAAGAGAGTATCATTTATGCATTTTCGCGTTTTGGTACCTGAGAAGCTCAAAAACACTCTCTATATAAGTTTCTCATAATATCGTTGGTTACTTTTTTTTTTGCGTAACAAGCTCAAAACATTGAAAATACACGCTTTTTTGGTAATGTTATTCAGTTTTTTCAAAGCGTTTTGGATGCGTTTAAGTGTTTTTGTATGTAAGTAGCTCATAAGCACTGAAAATGAAAGTTTTTGTAATCTTTTGTGTTCTCTTATAGGGTGCTTTCCATGGTTTTTAGCTTCTTGGTACCTAACATGCTCATAAACAGTAGAAGGAGATGTTTCTGGAAATGTTTCCTTTCCCCATATAGTATGCTTTGCATGCATTTTCGCGTTGCGGTACCTAATAACGTGAAAAAAGCCTTAAAACACAAGGGTTGGTTAATCTTGTTCCATTTCTCCATATAGAGTAATATTCATACGTTTTAGTGTTCTGGTACCTATCAAGCTCAATACCACTCAAAATATACGTTTCTTTTAATGTTTTCTTTTCCCCTTTTAGGGTTATTTGCATGTATTTTATCGTTTTTGTACGTAACAGGCGCAAAACCTCTCAAAATGCATGTTTTTGGTAAAACTGTTGAGTTTCTCCATAAAGTGTGTTTGCAACCGTTTTAGCGGTTTGGTATGTAAGTACCTCAAAACACTTAAGGGTGTTTTGCATGTCTTATCGTTTTGGTGCATTATAAATTTAAAAACTTCCAAAGCGTGTTAGGCAAAAAAGCACTAAAAAAGCAGGGCAATCACATTACATTGGAATAAAACCAATTTTTAACAAGAACTTGCCTTTAAGTGTATTTGAGCTCCTTATATACCAAAACACTAAAATGCATGCAAAATACACTTTATGGTGAAAAAGAATAACATTACCAAAAACATACATTTTGAGTGTTTTTGATCATGTACCAATAAAAACGCTTAAATACATGCAAAGAACCCTATTTTTGGAAAACGAAAGGACATTACGAGAAACGTGTATTATGAGTGTTTTTAAGTTCATTAAGTACGAAAAAGCTAAAAGCCACAAATTACTCTCTTTATTAAAAAAAATAAAATAAATAAAAAATACAATATTTTCTTTTCATTGTTATTTATCTTCACAGGTAACGAGGTGCCAAAATTTGGGCAAAGTTCAGGAAATTATATGAAAAAAGAATATTATCAAAAAAGTTAAATTTCGCTTTTTTTTCGGACTGTTATGTACCAAACCCCTAAATTGCATGGAAAGCCACCTATATGGGGAAATTAAACGTCTTTGCCAGAAAACTGTCTTATGAGTGTTTTCCAGCATATTAGGAACCAACACGATAAAACCCAAGAAAGTCAATCTATATGGGAATGCAAAACAAAATTACTGAAAACGTGTCTTTTCGGTGTTTTACGTAGAAAACGCTAAAACGAATGCAAACCAACCAAAATGAAGAAATAGAATAACTTTACCAAAAAAGGTATATTTTGAGTGTTTATCAAATTGTTACCTACAAAAAACGCAAAAATGGATGGAAAGCACTCTATATTGGGAAACAAAAGGCACCAAAAAGCATGTTAGGCACCAAAACGATATGAAAGTCACTCTATATGGAAATCCAAAACAAAATTCCTGAAAACGTCTTTTAAAAGATTTACGTAGAAAAACGCTAAAACAGATGCAAACCAACCAATATGAAGAAGTAGAATAACTTTACCAAAAAAGTATATTTTGTGTGTTTTTGAGCTTGCTACATGAAAAAAAAAAAACGCGAAAATGGATGCAAAGCACTCTATATAAGGAGAAAAAAAAGGACATAACGAGAAACGTGTATAATGAGTGTTTTATAGTTTCACTAGAATCACAAGGCAAAAAACGCAAAAACTCGACTATATGGAGAAGTTTCTAAGATACCAAAATACTGAAACTCATGAATATCACTTAATAAAAAAACATAACAACATTACTAAATGCTTGTATTTTGAGTGTTTTTTTTTACATTCTTAGTTACCAAAACCCCAAATTCAATGCAAAACTAACTTTTTGTGGGAAAAAAATGACATTACCAGAAAAGTGTCTTTGAGTGTTTATATGCATGTTAGGCAATAAAGCACTAAGAAGCAGGGCGATCACATTACATGGGAATAAAACCAACTTTTACGAAAAACTTGCCTTTTAGTGTTTTCGACACGCATTTAGTAAGGTTGCTCTGTTTCTCAATTAAGAATGTTTTTCATGAGTTTCAGCATTTTGTTATATAGGAAACTTCTCCATATACACGAGTTTTTTGCGTTTTTTGCCTCGTGTTTTTTTTTTTGAACTATAAAACATTCATTATACACTTATCTCGCAATGTCCCTTTGTTTCCCAATATAGAGTGCTTTGTATCCATTTTCGCGTTTTTTTGTAAGTAACAAGCTCAAAAACACTCAAAATATACATTTTTGGTAATTTTTTTTCTGCTTCTTGATATTGGTTGGTTTGTATCAATTTTAGCGTTTTTCTACGTAAAACACTGAGAAGACACGTTTTCAGTAATTTTGTTTTAAATTCCCACCTAGATTGAGTTCCTTATTATTTATCGTTTTGGTGCCTAACATGCTGAAAAACACTCAAAAGACAGATTTCTGGTAAGGTCTTTAATTTCCTCATATGGGAGGCTTTGCATGTCTTTTCAGTGTTTTTGAGCGTGTTACGCAATAAAGCACTAAAAGCCAGGGCAATCACATTACATGGGAATAAAACCAAATTTTACCAACAACTTGCCTTTAAGTGTTTTTGAGGTCCTTACATACCAAAACGCTAAAACGCATGCAAAATACATTTTATGGAGAAACAGAATAACATTACCAAATACATGTATTTTGAGTGTTTTTCATCATGTTATCTATAAAAACGCTTAAATACATGCAAAGAATCTTATGTTTGGGAAACAAACATTACGAGAAACGTGTATTATGAGTGTTTTTTTTTTTAATTCCTTTTGTACCAAAAAGCTAAAACCCACAAATAACACTATTTAGAAAAAAAATAATAAAAAAAATAAAAAAAATAAAATTTTTTTTTTCATCTTCATAGGTACCGAATTGCCAAAATTCTGCCAAAATTCAGGGAATTTATGTGGAAAAAAGAACATTATCATGAAAGTTAATTATAGCTTTTTTTTCTGATTGTTATGTACCAAAACCTAAAGTGCATGGAAAGCCACCTATATAGGGAAGTTAAACGACTTTACCAGAAACCTGTCTTTTCAGTGTTTTTTCAGCATGTTACCAATACGATGAATAATATGAAAATCAGTCAATATGTGAATTCAAAACAAAATTACTGAAAACGTGTCTTTTCAGTGTTTTACGTAGAAAAACGCTAAAGCGAATACAAACCAGCCTATATGAAGAGATAGAATAACACTACCAAAAAGATATATTTTGAGTGTTTTTGAGCTTACCTACAAAAAATACAAAAATGGATGTAAAGCACTCTATATTAGGAAACAAAAGGACATTACGAGAAAGGTGTATAATGAGTGTTTTATAGTTTTAAAAGAACCACAATTCAATAAACGCAAAAACTGGTGTATATAGAGAAATTTTTACATACCAAAATGATGAAATGCATGAATAACACTTTTAATCGATAAACAGAACTACCTCACCAAATTGTGTATTTTGAGTGTTTTTCACATTCTTTATTACGAAAATGCCCAAATTACATGCGAAACTAGCTTCATGTGGGAAAAAAAAAAGACATTACCAGAAAAGTGTCTTTTGAGTGTTTTTGAGCGTGATATGCAACAAAGCACTAAAAAGCAGAACAATCACATTACATGAGAAAAAAAACATCTTTTACGAAGAATTTGCTTTTAAGTGTTTTTTAACCCCTTATATACTAAACAGCTAAAACGCATGCAAAACAAACTTTATGGAGAAACAGAATAACATTACCAAAACCATGTATTTTGAGTGTTTTTGATCATGTTATCTATAAAAACGCTTAAGTACATGCAAAGAACATTATGTTTGGGAAATAAAAGGACATTACGAGAAAAGTGTATTATAACGTGTTTTTATAAGTTCCTTAAGTACCAAAAAGCTAAAACCCACAAATAACACACCTTATTTAGAAAATGAAAAATAAAAAAATAAAATAAATAGGATTTTTTTTTTTTTTGTTATTCATCTTCATAGGTACCGAGATGCCAAAATTCTGGGAAAATTCAAGGCAATTATGTGATAAAAGAATATTATCAAAAAAGTTAATTTCAGCTTTTTTTGCGACTTGTATGTACGAAACCCTAAAGTGCATGCAAAGCCTCCAATATGAGAAAATTAAACGACCTTACCAGAAATCTGTGTTTTGTGTGTTTTTTTTTTTAGCATATTAGGCACCAAAACGATAAATACTAAGGAACTTACTCTATATGGGAATTCAAAACAAAGTTACTGAAAACTTGTCTTCTCAGTCTTTTACGTAGAAAAACGTTAAAACGGATACAAACCAACTAATATCAAGAAATAGAAAAACGTTACCAAAAAGGTATATTTTGAGTGTTTTTGAGCTCTTTACCTACAAAAAACGCGAAAATTGATGCAAAGCACTCTATATTGGGAAACAAAAGAACATTGCAAGAAAAGTGTATAATGAGTGTTTTATAGTTCAAAAGAACCACAAAGCAAACAACGCAAAAACTCGTCTATATGGAGAGATTTCCTAGATGCCAAAATCCTGAAAATCATGAATAACACTCTTAATTGAGAAACAGAACAACCTTACTAAATGCGTGTATTTTGAGTGCTTTACACATTCTTAGTTACCAAAAAACCCCAAATTACATGCAAAAATAGCTTTGTGGGAAAAAAAAAAACACTTTACCAGAAAAGTGTATTTTGAGTGTTTATCAGCGTGATCGGTAATAAAGCACTCAAAAGCAGGGCAATCAAATTACATTGGAATAAAACCATTTTTTATCAATAACTTGCCTTTAAGTGTCTTTGAGCTCCTTATATACAAAACTGCTGAAACGCATGCAAAACACACTTTATGGAGAAACAGAATAATATATGGATATGGATAAGTTTCTTAGATACCAAAATGCTGAAACTCATGAATGACACTCTTAATTGAGAAACAGAATAACCTTACTAAATGCGTGTATTTTGAGAGCTTTTCACATTTTTAGTTACCAAAACCCCCAAATTGCATGCGAAACCAGATTTATGTGGGAAAAAATGACTTTACATGAAAAGTGTCTTTTAAGTGTTTTTGAGCGTGATAAAGCACTAAAAAGCAGGGGAATCACATTAAATTCGAATAAAACCAATTTTTACCAAGAACTTGCCTTTAAATGTTTTTGAGCTCCTTATATATACCAAAACGGTAAAACGCCTGCAAAACACACTTTATGGAGAAACAGAATAACATTACCAAAAATATGTATTTTGAGTGTTTTTGATCATGTTATCTATAAAAACGTTTAAATACGTAAAAAGAACCTTATGTTTGGGAAACGAAAGGACATTACGAGTAACGTGTATTATGAGTGTTTTTTAGCTCCTTAAGTACCAAAAAGCTAAAACCCACAAATAACACCCTTTATAAAAAAAATAAATTAATTTAAAAAAAATGGAATTTTTTTTTTTTTTTGGTCATTCATCTTCATAGGTACCGAGATGACAAAATTCTGGGAAAATTCAGGGCAATTATATGATAAAAGAATATTATCAAAAAAGTTAATTTTAGCTTTTTTTCGGACTGTTATGTACCAAACCCTAAAGACCATGCAAAGCCTCCTATATGAGGAAATTGAATGACTTTATCAGAAATCTGCCTTTTGAGTGTTTTTTAGCATGTTAGGCACCAAAACGATAAATAATAATGAACTCACTCAATATGAGAATCCAAAACAAAATTACTTAAAACGTGTCTTCTCAGTATTTTATGTAGAAAAACGCTAAAACAGATGCAAACCAACCAGTATCAAGAAATAGAAAAATATTACCAAAAATGTATATTTTCAGTGTTTTTCAGCTTGTTACCTACAAAAAAAAAAACACGAAAATTGATGCAAAGCACTAAATATTGAGAAAGAAAGGGACTTTGCGACAAAAGTGTATAATGAATGTTTTATAGTTCAAAATAAGTACAAGGCAAAAAACGCAAAAACTCGTGTATATGGAGAAGTTTCCTAGATACCAAAATGCTAAAACTCATGAATAACACTATTAATTGAGAAACAAAACAACCTTAATAAATGCGTGTATTTTGAGTGCTTTTCACATTCTTAGTTACCCAAAACCCCAAATTGATTGCGAAACCAGCTTTATGTGGTAAAAAAAAATGACATTTTCAGAAAGTTGTCTATTGAGTATTTTTGAGCGTGATAGGCAGTAAAGCTCTAAAAAGAAGTGCAATCACATTACATGTTAATAAAACCAATGTTTACCAAGAACTTGCCATAAAGTTTTTTTGAGCTCTTTATATACCAAAACACTAAAACGCATGCAAAACACACTTTATGGAGAAACAGAATAACATTACCAAAAACATGCATTTTGAGTGTTTTTGATCATTTTACCAATAAAACGCTTAAATACATGCTAAGAACCCTATTTGTGGGAAACGAAAGGACATTACGAGAAACGTGTATTATGAGTGTTTTTAAATTCATTAAGAACCAAAAAGCTAAAACCCACAAATATCTCTTTATTGAGAAAAAATAAATAAATAAATAAAAAAATACGATATTTTTTTTTCTTTCTTATTCATCTTCACAGGTACCGAGATGCCAAAATTCGGGCATAATTCATGAAATTTTGTGAAATAAGAACATTATCAAAAAAAGTTAATTTTTAACTTTTTTTTCTTAGACTGTTATGTAGCAAACCCTAAAGTGCATGCAAAACCACCTATATGGGGAAATCAAACGTCTTTGCCAGAAAACTGTCTTATGAGTGTTTTTCAGCATGTTAGGCACTAAAACGATAAATAACATGGAAGTCACTCTATATAGGAATCTAAAAGAAAATTACTGAAAACGTGTCTTTTCCGTGAAATACGTAGAAAAACGCTAAATCAGATGCAAACCAACCAATATGAAAAAAAAAAAAGAATAACATTACCAAAAAGGTATATTTTCAGTGTTTTTGAGCTTGTTACCTACAAAAAAGGTGAAAATGGAGGCAAACCACTCCCTAATGGGAAACAAAAGGACATTACGAGAAACGTGTATAATGAGTGTCTTATTATTTTTGAGCAAAAGAACTTGTGGTTCACAAGAACCACAGGGCAAAAAACGCAAAAAACTCGTGTATATAAAGAAGTTTCTTAGATACCAAAATGCTGAAACTCATGAATTACAATCTTAATTGAGAAATAGAACAACCTTACCAAAGCGTGTATTTTCAGAGTTTTTCACATTCTTAGTTAGCAAAATCCCAAATAGCATGCGAAACTAGCTTTATGTGGGAAAAAAATGACATTACCATAAGTGTCTTTTGAGATTTTTTGAGCGTGTTAGGCAATAAAGCACTAAAAAGCAGGGCAATCACATTACATGGGAATAAAACCAACTTTCACCAAGAACTTGCCATTATGTGTTTTTGAGCTCCTTACATACCAAAACGCTAAAACGCATGCAAAACACTCCTTTATGGATAAGCAGAAAAACATTACAAAAAACATGTGTTTTAAGTGTTTTTGATTATTTTACCTCTAAAAACGCTTAAATACTTGCAAAGAACCGTATCTTTGGGAAACGAGAAACGTGTATCATGACTGTTTTTAAGTTCCTTAAGTACCAAAACGTTAAAACCCACAAATAACATTCTTTAAAGAGAGAAAAAAACGAAAAAATAAATTTAAAAAATGGCATTCAGGGAATTTATGTGGAAAAAAGAACATTATCAAAAAAGTTAATTATAGCTTTTTTTTTGGATTGTTATTTACCAAACCCTAAAGTGCATGCAAAGCCACCTATATGAGGAAATTAAACGACTTTACCAGAAACCTGTCTTTTCAGTGTTTTTCAGCATGTTAGGCACCAAACCAATAAATAATATGGAAATCAGTCAATATGTAAATCCAAAACAAAATTACTGAATACGTGTCTTTTCAGTGTTTCACGTAGAAAAAACGCTAAAACGGATGCAAAACAACGAATATGAAGAAATACAATAACATTACCAAAAAGTGTTTTTGAGCTTTTTACCTACAAAAAACGCGAAAATGGATGTAAAAGCACTCTATATTGGGAGGCAAAAGGACATTTACAGAAACGTGTATAATGATTGTTTTATAGTTTCACAAGAACCATAAGACAAAAAACGCAAAAACTCGTGTATATAGAGAAGTTTCTTACATACCAAAATGCTAAAACTCATGAATAACACTTTTAATTGAGAAACAGAACTACCTTACCAAATGTGTGTATTTTGAGTGTTTTCACATTCTTAGTTACGAAAATCCCAAATTACATGCGAAACTAGCTTTATGTGGGAAAAAAATGATATTATCAGAAAAGTGTCTTTTGAGTGTTTTTGAGCGTGATATCCAAGAAAGCACTAAAAAGCAGAATAATCACATTATATAGGAATAAAGCTAACTTTTACGAAGAACTTGCTTTTAAGTGTTTTTAACTCCTTACATACCAAAACGCTAAAACTCATGCAAAACACCCTTTATGGAGAAACAGAATAACATTACCAAAAACATGTGTTTTGAGTGTTTTTGATCATGTTACCTATAAAAACCCTTAAATACATGCAAAGAACCCTATGTCTGTGAAACGAAAGGACATGTAAAAAAAAAATTAGCTTTTTTCCGGAATTATGTACCAAACCCAGAAGTGCATACAATAGCTCCTATATGGGGAAATTACACGACTTTACCAGAAATCTGTCTTTTGAGAGTTTTTCAGCAATTTCAACAATATTAATAAAAACATGTATTTTCAGTGATTTACGAAGAAAAACGCTAAAACGGATGCAAACCAATATGAAGAAATAAAATAACATTACAAAAAAGATATATTTTGAGTGTTTTTCAGATTACCTAGAAAAAATGCGAAAATGGATGGAAAGCACTCTACATTGGGAAACAAAACAACATTACGAGAAACGTGTATAATGAGTGTTTTATAGTTTCACACGAACCACAAGGCAAAAAACGCAAAATATCGTGTATATAGAGAAGTTTCTTACATACCAAAATGCTGAAATGCATGAATAACACTTTTATTTGAGAAACAGAACTACCTTACCAAATGTGTGTATTTTGAGAGTTTTCACATTCTTAGTTACGAAAATCCCAAATTACATGTGAAACTAGCTTTATGTGGGAAAAAAAAGATATTACCAGAAAAGTGTCTTATGAATGTTTTTGAGCGTGATATGCAACAAAACACTAAAAAGCAGAACAATCACATTACATAGGAAGAAAACCAACTTTTACGAAGAACTTGCCTTTGTGTTTTTTTTTTTTAACTCCTTAAATACCAAAACGCTAAAGTATGCAAAAACACCCTTTTATGGAGAAACAGAGTAACATTACCAAAAACATGTATTTTGAGTGTTTTTGATCATGTTATTTATAAAAACGCTTAAATATATGCAAAGAACCTTATGTTTGGGAATCGAAAGGACATTACAAGAAACGTGTATTATGAATGTTTTTAAGTTCCCTAAGTACCAAAAAAGCTAAAACCCACAAATAAAACTCTTTAGAAAGAAAAAAAAATAATATAATTTTTTTATTTTTTATTATTCATCTTCATAGCTACTAAGATGCCAAAATTCTGGCAATATTCTTTGTGAATCGAAAACAAAATTACTGAAAACGTGTTTTTTTCGGTGTTTTACGTAGAAAAACGCTAAAACGGATGCAAACCAACCAATATGAAGAAATAGAATAACATTACCAAAAAGGTAAATTTTGAGTGTTTTTGAGCTTGTTACCTAGAAAAACCGCGAAAATGAATGGAAAGCACTCCCTGTTGGGAAAGAAAAGGACATTACGAGAAACGTCTATAATGAGTGTCTTATTATTTTCGGGCAAAAAAAAAAAAGTCGTGTATATAAAGAAGTTTCTTAGATACCAAATTGCTGAAACTTATGAATAACAATCTTAATTGAGAAAGAGAACAACATTACCAAATGCGTGTGTTTTGAGTGTTTTTCACATTCTCAGCAAAACCTCAAATAGCATGCGAAACTAGCTTTATGTGGGAAAAAAATGACATTACCAGAAGTGTCTTTTGATTGTTTTTGAGCGTGTTAGGCAATAAAGCACTAAAAAGCAGGGCAATCATATTACATTGGAATAAAACCAACTTTTATCAAGAACTTGCCTTGAAGTGTTTTTCAGCTTCTTACATAACAAATCGCTAAAAGGCATGCAAAACATTCCTTTATGGAGAAAAAGAATAACATTACCAAAAACAAGTGTTTTGAGTGTTTTTTATCATGTTACCTATAAAAACGCTTAAATACATGCAAAGATCCCTATATTTGGGAAACGAAATGAGAAATGTGTATTATGAATGTTTTTAAGTTGCTTAAGTACCAAAACGTTAAAAACTACAAATAACACTGTTTATAGAGAAAAAAAATAGATAAAACAATAGCATTTTTATTTTATTGTTATTCATGTTCATAGGTACCAAGATGCCACAATTCTGCTAATATTCAGGGAAATTATGTGGAAAAAAGAACATTATCGAAAAAGTTAATTTTACCGTTTTTTTCGGAGTTATGTACCAAACCATAAAGTGTATGCAAAGCCACCTATTTGGGAAATTTAAAGACTTTACAAGAAACCTGTCTTTTGAGTGTTTTTTCGCATGTTAGGCACCAAAACGATAGATAATATTAGTCACTCTATATGGAAATCCAAAACAAAATTACTGAAAACGTGTCTTTTAAAAGATTTACGTAGAAGAACTCTAAAACGGATGCAAACCAACTAATATGAAAAAATAGAATAAGATTACCAAAAAAGTATGTTTTGTGTGTTTTTGAGCTTGTTACATAAAAAAAATGCAAAAATGGATGCAAAACACTGTATATCAGGAAAAAAAAAGGACATAACGAGAAACGTGTATAATGAGTGTTTTATAGTTTCACCAGAATCATAAGGCAAACAACGGAAAAACTCGTCTGTGTGGAGAAGTTTCTAAGATACCAAAATGCTGAAACTCATGAATAACACTCTTAATCAAGAAACCTTACTAAATGCATGTATTTTGATTGTTTTTTTTACATTCTTAGTTACCAAATCCCCAAATTTCATGCGAAACTAACTTTATGTGGGAAAAAATGACATTACCAGAAAAGTGTCTGAGTGTTTTTGAGCGTGTTAGGCAATAAAGCACTAAAAAGCAAGGCAATCACATTACATGGTGAATAAAACCAACTTTTACGAAGAACTTGCCTTTTAGTGTTTTTGACACGCATTTAGTAATGTTGCTCTGTTTCTCAATTAAGAGTATTATTCTTGAGTATCAGCATATACACGAGTTTTTGTGTTTTTTGCCTTGTGGTTTGCATGTCTTTTCAGTGTTTATGAGCGTGTTACGCAATAAAGCACTAAAAGCCAGGGTAATCACATTACATGGGAATATAACCAAATTTTATCAAGAACTTGCCTTTAAGTGTTTTTGAGCTCCTTACGTACCAAAACGCTAAAACGCATGCAAAATACATTTTATGGAGAAACAGAATTACATTACCAAATACATGTATTTTGAGTGTTTTTGATCATGTTATCCATAAAAACGCTTATTTTTCGATAAATAATATAGAAGTCAGTCAATATGTGTATCCAAAACAAAATTACTGAAAACGAGTCTTTTCAGTGTTTTACGTAGAAAAACGCTAAAGCTGATGCAAACCAACCTATATGATGAAATAGAATAACATTACGAAAAAGATATATTTTGAGTGTTTTTGAGCTTGTTACCAACAAAAAAATGCGAAAATGGATGTAAAGTACTCTATATTAGGAAAAAAAGGACATTACGAGAAACGTGTATAATGAGTATTTTTTTATAGTTTTAAAAGAACCACAAGGCAATAAACGCAAAACCTCGTATATATAGAGAAATTTCTTACATACCGAAATGATGAAATGCATGAATAACACTTTTAATCGATAAACAGAACTACCTTACCAAATTGTGTATTTTGAGTGTTTTTCACATTCTTAGTTACGAAAATGCCAAATTACATGCGAAACTACCTTCATGTGGGAAAAAAAATGACATTACCAAAAAAGTGTCTTTTTAGTGTTTTTGAGCGTGATATGCAACAATGCACTAAAAAGCCGAACAATCACATTACATGGGAATAAAACCAACTTTTACAAAGAACTTGCCTTTAAGTGTTTTTGAACTCCTTACATACCAAATCTCTAAAACGCATGCCAAACACCCTTTATGGAGAAACAGAATAGCATAACCAAAAACATGTATTTTGAGTGTTTTTGATCATGTAACCTATAAAAACGCTTAAATACATGTAAAGAACCCCATGTTTGTATAACAAAAGGACATTACGAAAATCGTGTATTATGAGTGTTTTTAAGTTAATTAAGTTCCAAAAAGCTAAAACCCACAAATAACACTCTTTATAGAGAGAGAAAAAAAAAATTTTCTTATTCATCTTCATAGGTACCAAGATGCCAAAATTCTGGAAAAAAAAAATAATAATAATAATTTTAGCTTTTTTCCGAAGTTATGTACGAGTACAATCCCTGAAGTGTATGGGGAAATTACACGACTTTACCAGAAACCTGTCTTTTGAGTGTTTTTTTATTCAGATATTTCAACAATATTACTGAAAACGTTTCTTTTCAGTGATTTACGTTGAAAAACGCTAAAACGGATGTAAACCAACCAATATAAAGAAATTTGTTTTTGAGCTTGTTACCTACAAAAAATGCAAAAATGGATGGAAAGCACTTTATATTTTCAAAGAAAAGGACATTACGAGAAACGTGTATAAGAGTTTTATAGTTTGACAAGAACCACAAGGTAAAAAACTCAAAAACTCGTGTACATAAAGAAGTTTCTTACATACCAAAAAGCTGAAAATCATAAATAACACTTTTAATTTTGAAACAGAAATACCTTACCAAGTGTGTGTATTAGAAAAGTTTCTTACATACCAAAATGCTGGAACTAATGAATAATACTTTTTAATTAAGAAATACAACAACCTTACTAAATGTCTGTGTTTTGAGTTTTATTCACATTCTTAGATACCAAAACCCCAAATTCCATGCAAAACTAGCTTTATGTGGGGAAAAAAATGATATTACCAGAAAAGTGTCTTTTGAGTGTTTCTAAGCGTGTTAGGCAATAAAGCAATAAAAAGCAGGATAATCACATTACATGAAAATAAAAACAACCTTTACCAAGAATTTGCCTTTGTTTTTCAGCTCATTACATACCAAAACGCTAAAACGCATGGAAAACACCTTTTATGGAGAAACAGAATAAAATTACCAAAACCATATATTTTGAGGGTTTTGATCATGTTATCTATAAAAACGCTTAAATACATACAAAGAACATTATGTTTGCGAAACGAAAGGACATTACGAGAAATGTGTATTATAAGTGTTTTTAAGTTCATTAAGTACCAAAAAGATAAAACCCACAAATAACACTCTTTATTTAGAAAAAAAAGTAAGAAAATAAAAAAATAGGATTTCTTTTGTTATTCATCTTCATAGGTACCGAGATGAAATAATTCTGGGAAAATTCAGGGCTATTATATGATAAAAGAAAGTTATCAAAAAAGATAATTTTAGCTTTTTTTTCGGACTGTTATATACCAAACCCTAAAGTGCATCCAAAAACTCCTATATGAGGAAATTAAACGACCTTACCAGAAATCTGTTTTTTTGAGTGTTTATCAGCATGTTAGGCACCAAAACGATAAATAATAAGGAACTCACTCTATATGAGAATCCAAAACAAAATTGCTGAAAACGTGTCTTTTCAGTGTTTTACGTAGAAAAACGCTAAAACGGATGCAAACCAACCAATATCAAGAAAGAGAAAAACATTACAAAAAAGCTATATTTTGAGTGTTTTTGAGCTTGTTACCTACAAAAAAAGGGAAAATTGATGCAAAGCACTCTATATTAGAAAACAAAAGGACTTTGCAAGAAAAGTGTATAATGAGTTTTTTTTTATAGTTCAAACGAACCAAAAGGTAAAAAACACAAAAGCTCGTGTATATGGAGAAGGTTCCTAGATACCAAAATTCTGAAACTCATGAATAACACTCTTAATTGAGAAACAGAACAACGTTACTAAATGCGTGTTTTTTTCAGTGCTTTTCACATTCTTAGTTACCAAAACCCCAAATTGCATGGAAAACCACCTTTATGTGAGAAAAAAATTACATTACCAGAAAAGTGTCTTTTAAGTGTTTTTGAGCGTGATAGGGAATAAAGCACTAACAAGCAGGGTAATCATATTACATTGGAATAACACCAATTTATACCAAAACCTTGCCTTTAAGTGTTTTTGAGCTCCTTATATAACAAACCACTAAAACGCATGCAAAAAAAAAAACTTTACGGAGAAACAGAATAACATTACCTTTAACATGTATTTTGGGTGTTTTTGATCATGTTATCTATAAAAACGCTTAAATACATGGAAAAAACATTATATTTAGGAAACAAAAGGACATTAAGAGAAACGCGTATTATGAGTGTTTTTTAAGTTCCTTAAGTACCAAAAACCTTAAACCGACAATTAACACTCTTTATTTAGAAAATAAAAAATATAAATATAAAAAAAAAAAATAGGAATTTTTTTTTTTTTGTTATTCATCTTCATAGTACCGAGATGCCAAAATTCCTGGAAAATTCAGGGCAATCGTATGATAAAAGAATATTATCAAAAAAGTAAATTTCAGCTTTATTTTCGGAATGTTATGCACCAAAAGCTAAAGTGCATGCAAAGACTCTTATATGAGGAAATTAAAAGACCTTACTATAAATCTGAGTTTTGAGTATTTTTTTTTTTAGCATGTTAGGCACCAAACCGATAAATAATAAGGAACTCACTCTATATGGGAATCCAAAACAAAGTTACTGAAAACGTGTCTTCTCAGTGTTTTACGTAGAAAATCGCTGAAACGGATGTAAAGCAACCAATATCAAGAAATAGAAAAACGTTACTAAAAAGGTATATTTTGAGTGTTTTTGAGCTTGTTACCAACAAAAAAACGCGAAAATTGATGCAAAGCACTCTATATTGGGAAACAAAAGGACATTGCAAGAAAAGTGTATAATGAGTGTTTTATAGTTCAAAAGAACCACAAGGCAAAAAACGCAAAATCTCGTGTATATGGAGAGGTTTCCTAGATACAAAAATGCTAAAACTCATGTATAACACTCCTAATTGAGAAACAGAACAACCTTAATAAATGCGTGTATTTTGTGTATTGTGTATTTTGAGTATTTTCAGTATTTAGAGTCACATTCTTAGTTACCAAAACCCCAAATTGCATGCGAAAATAGATTTGTGGGAAAAAAAAATGACTTTACCAGAAAAGTGTCTTTTGAGTGTTTTTGAGCGTGATAGGCAATAAAGCACTAAAAAGAAGGGCAATTGAGCTCCTTATATACCAAAACACTAAAATGCATGCAAAATACACTTCATGGTGAAACAGAATAACATTACCAAAACATGTATTTTGAGTGTTTTTGATCATGTTACCAATAAAAACACTTAAATACATGCAAAAAACCCTATTTTTGGGAAACGAAAGGACATTACGAGAAACGTGTATTATGAGTGTTTTTAAGTTCATTAAGTACGAAAAAGCAAAAAGCCACAAATTACACATTTTATTGAGAAAAAAAAAATACCATATTTTTTTTCATTCTTATTTATCTTCACAGGTAAGGAGGTGCCAAAATTCGGGCAAAGTTCAGGAAATTATATGAAATAAGAACATTATCAAAAAAGATAAATTTAGGTTTTTTTTCGGACTCTTATGTACCAAACCCCAAAATTGCATGCAAAGCCATCTATATAGGGAAATTAAACATCTTCGCCAGAAAACTGTCTTATGATTGTTTTTCAGCATATTAGGAACCAACACAATAAAACCCAAGGAAGTCAACCTATATGGGAATCCAAAACAAAATTACTGAAAACGTGTCTTTTCCGTGTTTTATGTAGAAAACGGTAAAACGGATACAAACCAACCAAAATAAAGAAATTGAATAACATTACCAAAAAAGGTATATTCTGAGTGTTTTTGAAATTGTTACCTACAAAAAACGCGAAAATGGATGGAAAACACTCTATATTGGGAAGCAAAAGGCACCAAAAAGCATGTAAGGCACCAAAACGATAAATAATATGAAAGTCACTCTATATGGAAATCCAAAACAAAATTACTGGAAACGTGTCTTTTAAAAGATTTACGTAGAAAACGCTAAAACGGATGCAAACCCACCAATATGAAGAAATAGAATAACATTACCAAAAAACTATATTTGTGTGTTCTTAAACTTGTTACATAAAAAAAAAAAACGCGAAAATGGATGCAAAGCACTCTATATAAGGAAAAAAAAGGACATAACGAGAAACGTGTATCATGAGTGTTTTATAGTTTCACAAGAATCACAAGGCAAAAAACGCAAAAACTCGACTGTATGGAGAAGTTTCTAAGATACCAAAATACTGATACTCATGAATAATACTCTTAATCAAGATACAGAACAATCTTACGAAATGCGTGTATTTTGAGTTTTTTTTTTTACATTCTTAGTTACCAAAACCCCAAATTCCATGCGAAACTAGCTTTATGTGGGAAAAAAATGACATTACCAGAAAAGTGTCTTTGAGTGTTTTTTAGCGTGTTAGGCACTAAAGCACTAAAAAGCAGGGCAATCACATTACATGGGAATAAAACCAACTTTTACGAAGAACTTGCCTCTTAGTGTTTTTGACACGCATTTAGTAAGGTTGCTCTGTTTCTCAATTTAGAGTGTTATTCTTGAGTATCAGCATATACACGAGTTTTTGTATTTTTTGCCTTGTGGTTTTTTTGAACTATAAAACATTCATTATACACTTTTCTCGCAATGTCCCTTTGTTTCCCAATATAGAGTGCTTTGTATCCTGTTTCGCGTTCTTTTGTAGATAACAAGCTCAAAAACTCTCAAAATATACATTTTTGGTAATGTTTTTCTGCTTCTTGATATTGGTTGGTTTGTATCACTTTTAGCGTTTTTCTACGTAAAACACTGAGAAGACACGTTTTTAGTAATTTTCTTTTGGATTCCCACATAGAGTGAGTTCCTTATTATTTATCGTTTTGGTGCCTAACATGCTGAAAAACACTCAAAAGACAGATTTCTGGTAAGGTCTTTAATTTCCTCATATGGGACGCTTTGCATGTCTTTTCAGTGTTTATGAGCGTGTTGCGCAATAAAGCACTAAAAGCCAGGGTAATCACATAACATGGGAATATAACCAAATTTTACCAAGAACTTGCCTTTAAGTGTTTTTAAGCTCCTTATGTACCAAAACGCTAAAACGCATGCAAAATACATTTTATGGAGAAACAGATGTACATTACCAAATACATGTATTTTGAGTGTTTTTGATTATGTTATCTATAAAAACGCTTAAATACATGCAAAGAACCTTATGTTTGCGAAACGAAAGAACATTACGAGAAACGTGTATTATGAGTGATTTTTAAGTTCCTTCAGTACCAAAAAGCTAAAACCCATAAATAAAACTCTTTAGAAAAAAAAAAGAATAAAAAATAAGAAAATGGGATTTTCTTTTTTTTTGGTTATTCATCTTCATAGGTACCGAGATGCCAAAATTCTGCCAAAATTCAGGGAATATATATGGAAAAAAAGAACATTATCATAAAAGTTAATTATAGCTTTTTTTTCGGATTATTATGTACCAAACCCTAAAGTGCATGCAAAGCCACCTATATAGGGAAGTTAAACGACTTTACCAGAAACCTGTGTTTTCAATGTTTTTCAGCATGTTAGGCACCAAAACGATAAATGATTTGGAAGTCAGTCAATATGTGAATCCAAAAGAAAATTACTGAAAACGTGTCTTTTCAGTGTTTTACGTAGAAAAACGCTAAAGCGGATACAAACCATCTTATATGAAGAAATAGAACAACATTTCCAAAAAGTGTTTTTCAGCTTGTTATCTACAAAAAAATGCAAAAATGTATGTAAAGCACTCTATATTAGGAAACAAAAGGACATTACGAAAAACGTGTATAATGAGTGTTTTATAGTTTTAAAAGATCCACAAGGCAATAAACGCAAAAAACTCGTGTATATAGAGAAATTTCTTACATACCAAAATGAATAAATGCATGAATAACACTTTTAATCGATAAACAGAACTACCTTACCAAACTGTGTATTTTGAGTGTTTTTCACATTCTTAGTTACGAAAATGCCAAATTACATGCGAAACTAGCTTCATGTGGGAAAAAAAATGACATTACCAGAAAAGTGTCATTTGAGTGTTTTTCAGCGTGATATGGAACAAAGCACTAAAAACCAGAACGATCACATTACATGGGAATAAAAGCAACTCTTACGAAGAATTTCCCTTTAAGTATTTTTTAACCCCTTATATACAAAACCGCTAAAACGCATGCAAAACAAACTTTATGGACAAACAGAATAACATTACCAAAAACATGTATTTTCAGTGTTTTTGATCATATTATCTATAAAAACGCTTAATTACATGCAAAGAACATTATGTTTGGGAAACAAAAGGACATTACATGAAACGTGTAATATGAGTGTTTTTTTAGTTCTTTAAGTACCAAAAAGCTAAAACTCATAAAATAACTCTTTATTAAAAAAAAAAAAAAATGAAAAAAATTAAAAAATAGGATTTTTTTTTTTTATTCATCTTCATAGGTACCGAGATGCCAAAATTCTGGGAAAATTCAGTGCAATCATATTATAAAACAATATTATCAAAAAAGTTAATTTCAGCTTTTTTTTCGGACCAAGCCCTAAAGTGCATGCAAAGCCTCCTATATAAGGAAATGAAACGACCTTACCAGAAATGTGTGTTTTAAGTGTTTTTTTATCATGTTAGGCACCAAAACGATAAATAATAAGGAACTCACTCTATATGGGAATCCAAAACAAAGTTACTGAAAACGTGTCTTCTCAGTGTTTTACGTAGAAAAACGCTAAAACGGATGCAAAGCAAACAATATAAAAAAATAGAAAAACGTTACTAAAAAGGTATATTTTGAGTGTTTTTGAGCTGGTTACGTACAAAAATCACGAAAATTGATGCAAAGCACTCTATATTGGGAAACAAAAGGACATTGCAAGAAAAGTGTATAATGAGTCTTTTATAGTTCAAAAGAACCACAAGGCAAAAAACGCAAAATCTCGTGTATATGGAGAGGTTTCCTAGATACCAAAATGCTAAAACTCATGTATAACACTCTTAATTATGAAACAGAACAACCTTGCTAATTGCATGTATTTTGAGTGCTTTTATCATTCTTAGTTACCAAAACCCCAAATTGCATGCGAAAATAAATTTTGGAAAAAAAAAACTTTACTAGAAAAGTGTCTTTTGAGTATTTTTGAGCGTGATAGGAGATAAAGCACTAAAAATCACATTACATTGGAGTAAAACGAATTTTTACCAAGAACTTACCTTTAAGTGTTTTTGAGGTCCTTATATACCAAAACACTAAAACGCATGCAAAACGCACTTCATGGTGAAACAGAAAAACATTACCAAAAACATGTATTTTGGGTGTTTTTGATCATGTTACCAATAAAAAACGCTTAAAAACATGCAAAGAACACTATTTTTGGGAAACGAAGGGAGAATACGAGAAACGTGTAATATGAGTGTTTTTAAGTTCATTAATTACCAAAAAGATAAAGCCAAAAATAACAGTCTTTATTGAGAAACAATAAATAAATAAAAAAAGATACGATATATTTTTTTCTTTCTTATTCATATTCACAGGTACCGATATGCCAAAATTCGGGCAAAATTCAGGAAATTATGTGAAATAAAAACATTATAAAAAAAAAGTTAAATTTAGCTTTTTTTTCGGACTGTTTTGTACAAAACCCCTAAATTGCATGGAAAGCCACCTATAAGGGGAAATTAAACGTCTTTGCCAGAAAACGGTCTGATGAGTGTTTTTCAGCATCTTAGGAACCAACACGATAAATAACATGGAAGTCAATCTATGTGGGAATCCAAAAAAAAATTACTAAAAACGTGTCCTTTCGGTGTTTTACGTAGAAAAACGCTAAAACGGATGCAAACCAACCAATATGAAGAAATAAAAAAACATTACCAAAAAGGTATATTTTGAGTGTTTTTGAAATTGTTATCTACAAAAAACACGAAAATGGATGGAAAGCACTCTATATTGGGAAGGAAAAGGACATTACGAGAAACGTGTATAATAAGTATTTTATAGTTTCACAAGAACTACAAGGCAAAAAATGCAGAAACTCGTGTAAATAAAGAAATTTCTTACATTCTGAAATGCTGAAACTCTGGAACAACACTCTTAATTGAAAAACAAAACAATCTTACTAAATGCGTTAATTTTGAGTGCTTTTCACATTCTTAGTTACCAAAACCGCAAATTGCATGCGAAACCCGCTTTATGACATTACCAGAAAAATGTCTTTTGAATGTTTTTGAGCGTATTAGGCAATAAAGCACTAAAAAGCAGGGCAAACACATTACATTGGAATAAAATCAATTTTTAACAAGAACTTGCCTTTATGTGTTTTTGAGCTCCTTATATGCCAAAACACTAAAACGCATGCAAAATACACTTGATGGTGAAACAGAACATTACTAAAAACATGTATTTTGAGTGTTTTTGATCATGTTACCAATAAAAACGCTTAAATACATGCAAAGAACCCTATTTTTGGGAAACGAAATGACATTACGAGAAACGTGTATTATGAGTGTTTTTAAGTTCCTTAAGTACCAAAAAAGCTAACACTCACAAATAACACTCTTTATAGAAAAAAAAAATTTTTTTTTGCTATTCATGTTTATAGGTACTAAGATGCCAAAATTCTGGCATTAATCTTTGGGAATCGAAAACAAAATTACTGAAAACGTGTCTTTTCGATGTTTTACGTAGAAAAACGCTAAAATAGATGAAAACCAACCAATATGAAGAAATACAATAACATTACCAAGGAGGTATAATTTGAGTGTTTTTGAGCTTGTTACCAACAAAAAACGCGAAAATGGATGCAAAGCACTCCCTATTGGGAAAGAAAAGGACATTATGAGAAACATGTATAATGAGTGTCTTATTATTATTGGGCAAAAGAACTTTTGATTCACAAGAACCACAAGGCAAAAAACGCAAAAATTCTTATATATAAAGAAGTTTCTTAGATACCAAAATGCTGAAACTCATGAATAACAATCTTAATTAAGAAACAGAACAACATTACCAAATGCATGTATTTTGAGTGTTTTTTTTCACATTCTTCGCAAAACCATAAATAGCATGGGAAACTAGTTTTATGTGGGAATAAATGATATTACCAGAAGTATCTTTTCAGTGTTTTTGAGCGTGTTAGGCAATAAAGCACTGAAAAGCAGGGCAATCATATTACATTGGAATAAAACCAACTTTTACCAAAAACTTGCCTTGAAGTGTTTTTCAGCTCCTTCAATACCAAATCGCTAAAACGCATGTAAAACACTCCTTTATGGAGAAGCAGAATAACATTACCAAAAACAAGTGTTTTGAGTGTTTTTTTTATCATGTTACCTATAAAAACGCTTAAATACATGCAAAAATCCCCATATCTGATAAAATTTAACGACTTTACAAGAAACCTGTCTTTTGAGTGTTTTTCTGCATGTTAAGCACCAAAACGATATGAAAGTTCCTCTATATGAAAATCCAAAACAAAATTACTGAAAACGTGTTTTTAAAAGATTTACGAAGAAAAACGCTAAAACGTATGCAAACCAACCAATATGTAGAAATAAAATAACATTACCAAAAAAGTATATTTTTTGTTTTTTAGCTTGTTACATAAAAAAAAACGCGAAAATGGATGCAAAACACTCTATATAAGGAAAAAAAAGGACATAACAAGAAACGTGTATAATGAGTGTTTCATAGTTTCACCAGAATCACAAGGCAAAAAACGCAAACACTCGACTGTATGGAGAAGTTTCTAAGTTACCAAAATACTGAAACTCATGAATGACACTCTTAATCAGGAAACAGAACAACCTTACTAAATGCGTGTATTTTGAGTGTTTTTTTTTTTTACATTCTTATTTACCAAAACCCCAAATTCCATGCGAAACTAGCTTTATGTGGGAAAAAAAATGACATTACCAGAAAAGTGTCTTTGAGTGTTTTTGAGCGTGTTAGGCAATAAAACACTAAAAAGCAGGGCAATCACATTACATAGGAATAAAACCAACTTTTACCAAGAGCATGCCTTTTAGGGTTTTTTTTGACACGCATTTAGTAAGGTTTCTCAATTTAGAGTGTTATTCATGAGTTTCAGCATTTTGGTATATAGGAAACTTCTCCATATACGCGAGTTTTTGCGTTTTTTGCTTTGTGTTTTTTTTGAACTATAAAACATTCATTATACACTTTTCTCGCAATGTCCTTTTCTTTCCAAATATAGAGTGCCTTCTGTCAATTTTCGCGTTTTTTGTATGTAACAAGCTCAAAAACACTCAAAATATGCATTTTTGGTAATGTTTTTCTGCTTCTTGATATTGGTTGGTTTATATATGTTTTAGCGTTTTTCTACGAAAAAAACACTAAGAAGACACGTTTTCAGTAATTTTCTTTTGGATACCCACATAGAGTGAATTTCTTATTATTTATCGTTTTGGTGCCTAATATGCTGAAAAACACTCAAAAGACAGATTTCTCCTCATATGGGAGGTTTTCCATGTCTTTTCAGTGTTTGTGAGCGTGTTACGCAATAAAGCCTTAAAAGCCAGGGCAATCACATTACATGGGAATAAAACCAAATTTTACCAAGAACTTACCTTTAAGTGTTTTTGAGCTCGTTACATACCAAAACGCTAAAACGCATGCAAAATATATTTTATGGAGAAACAGAATAACATTACTAAATACATGTATTTCGAGTGTTTTTGATCATGTTATCTATAAAGACGCTTAAATACATGCAAAGAACCTTATGTTTAGGAAACGAAAGAACATTACGAGAAACGTGTATTATGAGTGATTTTTAAGTTCCTTCAGTACCAAAAAGCTAAAACCCACATATAACACTCTTTAGGAAAAAAAAAAAAAAAAAAAATAAATAAATAAAATAAATAAAATAAAATGAAATATAAAATGGGATATTTTTTTTTTATTATTATTATTCATAGGTACCGAAATGCTAAAATTCTGCCAAAATTCAGGGAATTTATATGGAAAAAAGTATATTATCATAAATGTTAATTAAAGCTTTTTTTTCGGATTGTTATGTACCATACCCTAAGGTGCATGCAAAGCCACCTATATAAGTAAGTTAAAGGACTTTACCAGAAACCTGTCTTTTCAGTGTTTTTCAGCATGTTAGGCACCAAAACGATAAATAATATGGAATTCAGTCAATATATGAATCCAAAACAAAATTACTGAAAACGTGTCTTTTCAGTGTTTTACGTAGAAAAACGCTAAAGCGGATACAAACCATCCTATATGAAGAAATAGAATAACATTACCAAAAAGATATATTTTGAGTGTTTTTGAGCTTGTTACCTACAAAAAATACAAAAATGGATGTAAAGCACTCTATATTAGGAAACAAAAGGACATTACGAAAAACGTGTATAATGAGTGTTTTAAAGTTTTAAAAGAACCATAAGGCAATAAACGCAAAAACTCGTGTATATAGAGAAATTTCTTACATTTCAAAATGAATAAATGCATGAATAACACTTCTAATTAATAAACAGAACTACCTTACCAAATTGTGTATTTTGAGTGTTTTTCACATTCTTAGTTACGAAAATGCCAAATTACATGCGAAACTATCATCATTTGATAAAACAAAAGTGACATTACCAAAAAAGTGTCTTTTGAGTGTTTTTCAGCGTGATATGCAACAAAGCACTAAAAAGCAGAACGATCACATTACATGGGAATAAAACCAACTTTTCCGAACAATTTGCCTTTAAGTGTTTATTAACTCCTTATATACCAAACCGCTAAAACGCATGCAAAACAAACTTTATGGAGAAACAGAATAACATTACCAAAAACATGTATTTTGAGTGTTTTTGATCATGTTATCTATAAAAACGCTTAAGTACATTCAAAGAACATTATGTTTGGGAAACAAAAGGACATTACGAGAAACGTGTATTATGAGTGGTTTTTTTTTAAGTTCCTTAAGTACCAAAAAGCTAAAACCCACAAATAACAGTCTTTGTTTAGAAATAAAAAAAATAAATAAATAAAAAAAATAAAATAAATAGGATTTTTTTTTTTTTTGTTATTCATATTCATAGGTACGGAGATGCCAAATTTCTGGGAAAATTCAGGGCAATTATGTGATAAAAGAATATTATCAAAAAAGTTAATTTCAGCTTTTTTTTTTCGGACTGTTATGTACCAAACCCTAAAGTGCATGCAAAGCCTCCTATATGAGGAAATTAAACGACCTTAAAAGAAATGTCTTTTGAGTTTTTTTCATAATGTTAGGCACCAAAACGATAAATAAATAAGTAACTCACTCTATATGGGAATCCAAAACAAAACTACTGAAAACGTGTCTTCTCAGTGTTTTACCTAGAAAAACGCTAAAACGGGTGCAAACCAACTAATATAAAAAAATTAGAAAAACATTACCAAAAAGGTACATTTTGAGTGTTTTTGAGCTTATTACCTACAAAAAACGCAAAAAAATTGATGCAAAACACTATATTAGGAAATAAAAGGATATTGCAAGAAAAGTATATAATGAGTGTTTTATAATTCAAAAGAACCAAAAGGCAAAAAACACAAAAACTTGTGGATATGAAGAAGTTTCTTAGATACCAAAATGCTGAAACTCATGAATAACATTCCTAATTGAGAAACAGACCAACCTTACTAAATGCGTGTATTTTGAGAGCTTTTCACATTAGTTACCAAAACCCCAAATTGCATGCGAAATGTGAGAAAAATATGACATTACGAGAAAAATGTCTTTTGAGTGTTTTTGAGCCTGATAGGCAATAAAGTACTAAAAAGCAGGGCAATCACATTACATTTGAATAAAACCAATTTTTATCAAGAACTTGCCTTTAAGTGTTTTAGAGCTCCTTATATACTAAACTGCTAAAACGCATGCAAAACAAACTTTATGGAGAAACAATGAAATTACCATCAACATGTATTTTAAGTGTTTTTGATAATGTTTTTTTATAAAAACGCTTAAATACATGAAAAGAACCTTATGTTTGGGAAACAAAAAGACATTACGAGAAACGTATATAATGAGTGTTTTTAAGTTTGTTAAGTACCAAAAACCTAAAATCACTCATTATTTAGAAAAATAAATAAATATATAAAAAATTAAAAAAATAGAATTTTTTCTTTTTTTTTTTTTTGTTATTCATCTTCATAGGTACCGAAATGCCAAAATTCTGGGGAAATTCAAGAAAATTATATGATAAAAGAATATTATCAAAAAAGTTGATTTTAGCTTTTTTTTTCGGACTGTTATGTACCAAACCCTAAACTGCATGCAAAGCCTTTTATATAAGGAAATTAAACGATCTTACCAGATATCTGTTTTTTGAGTGTTTTTCAGCATGTCAGGCAACAAAATGATAAATAATAAGGAACTCACTTTATAAGGGAATCCAAAACAAAATTACTGAAAACGTGTTTTCCTACTGTTTTACGTAGAAAAACGCTAAAATGGATGCAAACCAACCAATATAAAAAACTAGAAAAAAACATTACCAAAAAGGTATATTTTGAGTGTTTTTGAGCTTGTTACCTACAAAAAAAAAAACGCTAAAATTGATACAAAGCACTCTTTATTGGGAAAGAAAGGAACATTGCGAGAAAAGTGTATAATGAGTGTATTATAGTTCAAAAGAACAACAAAGCAAAAAACGCAAAAACTCGTGTATATGGAGAACTTTCCTAGATACCAAAATGCTGAAACTCATGAATAACACTCTTAATTAAGAAACACAACAACCTTACCAAATTCGTGTATTTTGAGTGTTTTTCATATTCTTCGTTACCAAAACCCCAAATTTCACGCGAAACTAGATTTATTTGGAAAAAACATGACATTTCCAGAAAAATGTCTTTTCAGTGTTTTTGGGTGTGATAGGCAATAAAGTACTAAAAAGAAGGGCAATCACTTTTCATTGGAATAAAGCCAATTTTTACCAAGAACTTGCCTTTAAATGTTTTTGAGCTCCTTTTATACCAAACCGCTAAAACGCATGGAAAACAAACTTTATGGAGAAACAGAATAACATTACCAAAAACATGTAATTTGGGTGTTTTTTTATCATGTTATCTATAAAAATGCTTAAATACATGGAAAGAACATTATGTTTGGGAAACAAAAGGACATTACGAGAAATGTGTATTATGAGTGTTTTTTTAAGTTCCTTAAGGACCAAAAAGCTAAAACCCACAAATAACACTCTTTATTTAGAAAAAAAAAATAGGAATTTTTTTTTTCCATCTTCATAGATACAGAGATGCCAAAATTCTGGGAAAATTCAGGAAAATTATATGAACAAAAGAATATTATCAAAAAAGTTAATTTTAGCTTTTTTTTCGGACTGTTATGTACCAAGCCCTAAAGTGCATGCAAAGCCTCCTATATGAGGAAATTAAACGACATTACCAGATATATGTATTTTGAGTGTTTTTCAGCATGTTAGGCACGAAAACGATAAATAATAAGAACTCACTCTATATGGGAATCCAAAACAAAATTACAGAAAATGTATCTTTTCAGTGTTTTATGTAGAAAAACAAAAAAACTCGTGTATATATAGAAGTTACTTAAATACCAAAATGCTGAAACTCATGAATAAGAATCTTAATTGAAAAACAGAACAACCTTAGCAAATGCCTGCATTTTTAATGTTTTTTTCATATTCCTAGTTAGCAGTACCCAAAATAGCATGTGAAACTAGCTTTATGAGAGAAAAAAATGACATTACCAGAAGTGTCTTTTAATTGTTTTTGAGCGTGTTAGGCAATGAAGTACTAAAAAGCAGGGCAATCACATTACATGGGAATAAAACCAACTTTTACCAAGAACTTGCCAATATGTGTTTTTGAGCTCCTTACATACCAAACCGCTAAAACGCATGGAAAACAAACTTTATGGAGAACCAGAATAACATGCGAAACTAGCTTTATGTGGGAAATAAATGACATTACAAGAAAAGTGTCTTTTGAGTGTTCTTGAGCGTTATATGCAACAAAACACTAAAAAGCAGAACAATCACATTACATTGGAATAAAACCAAATTTTACGAAGAACTTGCCTTTAATTGTTTTTTAACTCCTTACATACCAAAACGCTAAACGTATGCAAAACAACCTTTATGGAGAAACAGAATAACATTACCAAAAACATGTATTTTGAGTGTTTTTGATTATGTTACCTATAAAATCGCTTAAATACATGCAAAGAACCCTATGTTTGTGAAACGAAAGGACATTCCGAATATCGTGTATTATGAGTATTTTTAAGTTCCTTAAGTACCAAAAATCTAAAACCCATAAATAACACTCTAAATAAAAAATAATAAAAAAAATTTTTTTATTATTCATCTTCATAGGTACCGAGATGCCAAAATTCTGAGAAAATTCAGGGAAATTATGTGAAAAAAAATTTTTTTTTAGCTTTTTTCGGAGTTATGTACGAAACCCAGAAGTGCATGCAAAGCCACCTATATGGGGAAATAACACGACTTTACAAGAACCGTGTCTTTGCGTGTTTTCAGCAATTTCAACAATATTACTGAAAACGTGTCTTTTCAGTTTTAGCGTAAAACGCTAAAACGGATGCAAACCAACCAATATGAAGAAATAGAATAACATAACAAAAAATATGTGTTTTTCAGCTTGTTACCTACAAAGAAAGGAAAAATGAATGCAAAGCAGTCTATATTGGGAAACAAAAGGATATTCCAAAAAAATGTATAATGAATGTTTTAATAGTTATCAAGAACCATAAGGCAAAAAACGCAAAAACTCGTATATATGGAGAAGTTTCTTAGATACCAAAATGCTGAAACTCATGAATAACACTCTTAATTAAAAAACAGAACAATCTTAGGAAATGAGTGTATTTTGAGTGTTTTTTCACATTCTTAGTGGTCCAACCCCAAATTACATGCAAAACTGTGGAAAAAAAAATGAAATTACTAGAAAAGTGTCTTTTTAGTGTTTTTCAGCGTGTTAGGCAATAGAGCACTAAAAAGTAGGGCAATCATATTACATGGAAATATAACCAACTTTTACCAAGAATTTACCTTTAAGTTTTTTTGAGCTCTTTACTTACTAAAACGCTAAAACCCATGTAAAACACCCTTTATGGAAAAATAAAATAACATTATCAAAAACATGTATATTGAGTGTTTTTGAGCTTGTTACCAATAAAAACGCTTAAATACATGCAAAAAACCCTATGTTTGGGAATGAAAGGACATTACGAAGAATGTGTATTATGAGTGTTTATAAGTTCCTTAAGTACCAAAAGGTAAAACCCACAAATAACAAAAAAAAAAAAAAAAAAAAAAAAAAATTTTATTGATCTTCATAGGTACATAGCATATTTTTCGGACTGTTATGTACCAAACCATAAAGTGTATGCAAAGCCACCTATATGGGGAAATTAAACGACTTTACAAGAAACCTGTCTTTTGAGTGTTTTTCAGCATGTTAGGCATCAAAACGAGAAATAACATCGAAGTCACTCTATATGGGAATCCAAAACAAAATAACAGAAAACGTGTCTTTTCTGTGTTTTACGTAGAAAAACGCTAAAGCAGATGGAAACCAACCAATATGAAGAAATAGAATAACATTACCAAAAAGGTATATTTTGAGTGTTTTTGATCATGTTACCTATAAAAACGCTTAAATACATGCAGAGAAACGAGTATTATGAGTGTTTTTACGTTCCTTAAGTACCAAAAAGCTTAAACCCACAAATAACACTCTTTATAAAGAAAAAATAAATAAATAAATGAAAAAAATAGCATTTTTTTCTTGTTGTTGATCTTTATAGGTACCGAGATGCCAAAATTCTGGCAAAATTCAGGAAATTATATGAAAAAAAGAATATAAAAAAAGTTAATTTTAGTTTTTTTTCAGACCGTTATATACCTAACCTTAAAGTGCATGTACAGCCACCTATATGGGGAAATTAAACGACTTTACCTGAAACCTGTCTTTTGCCTGTTTTTCAGTATGTTAGGCACCAAAACAATAAATAATATGGAAATCACTCTGTATGGGAATCCAAAACAAAATTACTGAAAACGTGTCTTTTCAGTGTTTTACGTAGAAAAACGCGAAAACGAATGCAAATCAACCAATACCATGAAATAGAATAATATTACCAAAAAGGTATTTTTTGAGTTTTTGAGCGAAAATGGATACAAATCTCTCTATATTGGGAAACAAAAGGACATTATGAGAAACGTTTATAATGCGTGTTTTATAGTTTCACAAGAACCACAAAGTAAAACAAGCAAAAACTCGTGCATATGGAGATGTTTCTTAGATACCAAAATGCTGAAATTCATGAATAACGCTTTTAATTGAGAAACAGAACAACCTTACCAAATGCGTGTATTTTGGGTGTTTTTCACATTCTTAGTTACCAAAACCCGAAATAAGAGGCAAAACTAGCTTTATATGGGATATAAATGACATTACCAGAAAAAAAGTGTTTTTTGAGTGTTTTTGAGCGTGTTAGGCAATAAAGCACAAAAAAGCAGGGCAATGATATTACATGGGAATAAAACCAACATTTACCAAGAACTTGTCTTTAAGTGTTTTTCAGCTGCTTACATACCAAAACTCTAAAATGCATGCAAAACACCCTTTATGGAGAAAAAAAATAACAATTACGAAAAACATGAATTTTTAGTGTTTTTGATCTGTTACGTATAAAAACGCTTAAACACATGCAAAGAACCCTATCTTTGGGAAACGAAAGGACATTACGAGAAACGCGTATTATGGCTGTTTTTAAGTTCCTTAAGTATTAAAACGTTAAAACCCGCAAATAACACTCTTTAAAGAGAAAAAAATAAATAAATAAATATAAAAATAGCATTTTTTTATTTATTTTCGTAAGTACCGAGATGCCAAAATTTTGCCAAAATTCAGGGAATTTATGTGAAAAAAAGAACATTATAAAAAAAGTTAATTATAGCTTTTTCTTCGGATTGTTATTTACCAAACCATAAAGTGCATACAAAGCCACCTATATGAGGAAATTAAACGACTTTACCAGAAACCTGTCTTTTCAGTGTTTTTCAGCATGTTAGGCACCAAACCGATAAATAATATGGAAGTCAGTCAATATGTGAATCCAAAACAAAATTACTGAAAACGTGTCTTTTCAGTGTTTTACGTAGAAAAAAAGGCTAAATCGGATGCAAAGCAACGAATATGAAAAAATAAAATAACATTACCAAAAAGTGTTTTTGAGCTAAAAAGCTCAAAAACATGGATGTAAAAGCACTCTATATTGGGAAGCAAAAGGACATTTATAGAAACGTACATAATGATTTTTTTTATAGTTTCACAAGAACCACAAGACAAAAAAACGCAAAAACTCGTGTATATAGAGAAGTTTTTTACATACGAAAATGCTAAAACTCATGTAATAACATTCCTAATTCAGAAACAGAACAACCTTACTAAATGCGTGTATTTTGAGAGCTGTTCACATTCTTAGTTACCAAAACCCCAAATTGCATGCGAAACCAGCTTTATGTGAGAAAAAAATGACATTACCAGAAAAATGTCTTTTGAGTGTTTTTGAGCCTGAGAGGCAATAAAGCACTAAAAAGCAGGGCAATCACATTACATTTAAATAAAACCAATTTTAATCAAGAACTTGCCTTTAAGTGTTTTTGAGCTCCTTATATACTAAATCGCTAAAACGCATGCAAAGCAAACTTTATGGAGAAACAGAATAAAATTACCAAAAACATGTATTTTGAATGTTTTTTTTATCATGTTATCTACTCGTATAAAAACGCTTTAATACATGAAAAGAACTTTATGTTTGGGAAACAAAATGACATTACGAAAAACGTATATTATGAGTGTTTTTTTTTTAGTTTGTTAGGTACCAAAAACTTAAAACCCACTTTTTATTTAGAAAAATAAATATATTAAAAAATTAAAAAATTGCATTTTTTTTTTTGTTATTCATCTTCATAGGTCTCGAAATGCCAAAATTCTGGGAAAATTGAAGGCAATTATATGATAAGAGAATATTATCAAAAAAGTTGATTTTTAGCTTTTTTTCGGACTATTATGTACGAAACCCTAAACTGCATGCAAAAGCCTCCTATATAAGGAAACTAAACGACCTAACCAGAAATCTGTCTTTTGAGTGTTTTTCAGCATGTTAGGCACCAAAAATTATAAATAATAAGGAACTCACTTTATATGGGAATCCAAAACAAAATTACTGAAAACGTGTCTTCCCAATGTTTTACGTAGAAAAACTCTAAAATGGATGCAAATCAACCAATATTAAGAAATAGAAAAAAACATTACCAAAAAGGTATATTTTGAGTGTTTTTGAGCTTGTTACCTACAAAAAAACGCTCAAATTAATACAAAGCATTCTATATTTGGAAACAAAGGGACATTGCGAGAAAAGTGTATAATGAGTGTATTATAGTTCAAAAGAACAACAAGGCAAAAAACACAAAAACTCGTGTATATGGAGAAGTTTCCTAGATACAAAAATGCTGAAAATCATGAATGACACTCTTAATTGAGAAACAGAACAACCTTACCAAATTCGTGTAATTTGAGTGTTTGTCATAATTCTTCGTTACCAAAAACCCAAATTTCATGCGAAACCAGATTTATGTGGGAAAACATGACATTTCCACAAAAATGTCTATCGAGTGTTTTTGAGCGTGATAGCCAATAAAGCACTAAAAAGCAGAGCAACCACTTTTCATTGGAATAAAACCAATTTTTACCAAGAACTTGCCTTTAAATGTTTTTCAGCTCCTTATATACCAAACCGCTAAAACGCATGCGAAACAAACTTTATGGAGAAATAGAATAACATTACAAAAAACATGTAATTTGTGTTTTTTTTTATCATGTTATCTATAAAAACGCTTAAATACATGCAAAGAACATTATGTTTGGGAAAGATAAGGACATTACGAGAAATGTGTATTATGAGTATTTTTTTAAGTTCCTTAAGTACCAAAAAGCTAAAATAAACAAATAACACTCTTTATTTAGAAAACAAAATGATTTTTTTTTTCATCTTCATAGGTACCGAGATGCCAAATTTCTGGGAAAATTCAGGAAAATTATATGAACAAAAGAATATTATCTAAAAAGTTAATTTTAGCTTTTTTTCGGACTGTTATGTACCAAACCCTAAAGTGCATGCAAAACCTCCTATATGAGGAAATTAAACGACCTTACCAGAAATCTGTCTTTTGAGTGTTTTTCAGCATGTTAGGCACCAAAACGGTAAATAATAAGGAACTCACTCTATATGGGAATGCAAAACAAAATTACTGAAAATGTATCTTCTCAGTGTTTTACGTAGAAAAACGCAAAAACTCGTGTATATAAAGAAGTTTCTTAGATACCAAAATGCTGAAACTCATGAATAACAATCTTAATTGAGAAACAGAACAACCTTAGCAAATGCCTGTATTTTGAGTGTTTTTCATATTCCTAGTTAGCAATACCAAAAATAGCATGCGAAACTAGCTTCATGAGAGAAAAAAATGGCATTACCAGAAGTGTCTGAATTGTTTTTGAGCGTGTTAAGCAATGAAGTACTAAAAAGCAGGGCAATCACATTACATGAGAATAAAACCAACTTTTACCAAGATTTTGCCAATATGTGTTTTTGAGCTCCTTACATACCAAACCGCTAAAACGCATGGAAAACAAACTTTATTGAGAAACAGAATAATATTACCAAAAAAATGTATTTTGAATGTTTTTGATAATGTTATCTATAAAAAACGTTTAAATACATGCAAAGAACCTTATGCTTGGGAAACGTAAGGACATTACGAGAAACGTGAATTATGAGTGTTTTTAAGTTCCTTAACTACCAAAAAGCTAAACCCCACAAATAACACTCGTTATTTACAAAAAATAAATAAAAAAATTAAAAAAATAAAAGGATTTTCCTTTTTTTTTTTTTGTTATTCACCTTCATAGGTACCGAGATGCCAAAATTCTGGGAAAAATTAGGGTAATTATATGATAAGAGAATATTATCAAAAAAAATTGATATTAGCTTATATTCGGATTGGTATGTACCAAACACTAAACTGCATGCAAAGCCTCCCATATGAGGAAATTAAACGACCTTACCAGAAATCTGTGTTTTGAGTGTTTTTCAGCATGTTAGGCACCAAAACGATAAATAATAAGGAACTCACTCTATATGACAAACCAAAACAAAATTACTGAAAACGTGTCTTCTCAATGTTTTACGTAGAAAAACGCTAAAACGGATGCAAACCAATGAATATCAAGAAGTAGAAAAACATTACCAATAAGGTATATTTTAAGTGTTTTTCAGTTTGTTACAAAAAAACGCAAAAATTGATACAAAGCAGTATATATTGGGAAACAAAGGGACATTTTGAGAAAAGTGTATAATGAATGTTTTATAGTTCAAAAGAACCACAAGGCAAAAAACGCAAAAACTCGTGTATATGGAGAAGTTTCATAGATACCAAAATGCTGAAACTCATGAATAACACTCTTAATTGAGTAACAGAACAACTTTACTAAATGCGTGTATTTTGACTGCTTTTCATATTCTTAGTTACCAAAATCCCAAATTGCATGCGAAACCAGCTTTATGTGGGAAAAATATGACATTACAAGAAAAGTGTCTTTTGAGTGTTTTTGAGCGTGATAGGCAATAAAGCACTAAAAAAGAAGGGGAATCACTTTACATGGCAATAAAATCAATTTTTACCAAGAACTTGCCTTTAAGTGTTTTGAGCTCCTTATATACCAAAACGCTAAAACGCATGCAAAACACACTTTATTTAGAAAGAGAATAGCATTAACAAAAACATATATTTTGAGTGTTTTTGATCTTGTTACCAATAAAAACGCTTAAATACATGCAAAGAACCCTATTTTTGGGAAATGAAAGGACATTGCGAGAAACGTGTATTACGAGTGTTTTTAAGATCATTATTTACAAAAAAGCTAAAAGACACAAATAACACTCTTTATTGAGAAAAATAAATAAATAAATATAAAAATACGATATTTTTTTCTTTCTTTTTCATCTTCACAGGTACCGAGATGCCAAAATTTGGGTAAAATTCAGGAAATTATGAGCCAATTATCAAAAAATTAATTTTAGCTTTTTTTTTCGTACTCTTATGTACGAAACCCTAAAGTGCATGCAAAGCCACCTATATGGGGAAATTAAACGTCTTTCCCAGAAAACTGTGTTATGAGTGTTTTTCAACATGTTAGGCACCATAACGGTAAATAACATGCAAGTCACTCTATATGGAAATCTAAAACAAAAATAATGAAAACGTGTATTTTCGGTGTTTTACGTAGAAAAACGCGAAAACGGATGCAAACCAACCAATAAAAAGAAATAAAATAACATTACCAAAAAGGTACATTTTGAGTGTTTTTCAGCTTGTTACCTACAAAAAACGCGAAAATGGATGCAAAGCACTCCCTATTGGGAAAAAAAAAGGACATTACGAAAAACGTGTATAATGAGTGTCTTATTATTTTTGAGTAAAAGAACTTGTGGTTCACAAGAACCACAAGGCAAAAAAACGCAAAAACTCGTGTATATAAAGAAGTTTCTTAGATACCAAAATGCTGAAACTCTGGAATAACAATATTAATTGAGAAAAAAGAACAACCTTACCAAATGCGTGTATTTTGAGTGTTTTTCACATTCATAGTTAGCAAAACCCCAAAGAGCACGCGAAACTATGTTGGAAAAAAATGACATTACCAGAACTGTCTTTTGAGTGTTTTTGAGCGTGTTAGGCAATAAATCACAAAAGAACAGGGCAATCACATTACATGGGAATAAAACCAACTTTTACCAAGAACTTGCACCTTTTGACCTTACAAACCAAAACGCTAAAACGCATGCAAAAAATTCCTTTATGGAGATACAGAATAACATTATTAAAACATGTGTTTTAAATGTTTTTGATCATGTTACCTACAAAAACGCTTAAATACATGCAAAGAACCCTAAGTTTGGGAAACGAAAGGACATTACGAGAAAAGTTTATTAGGACCGTTTTTAAGTTCCTTAAGTACCAAAACGTTAAAACCCACAAATAATACTCTTTATAGAGAAAAAACTAAATAAATAAAAATAGTTTTTTTTTATTTTGATTTTCATAGGTACTAAGATGCAAATATTCTGCCAAAATTCAGGGAATTTATCTGGAAAAAAAACAAAAATTATCAAAAAAAGTTAATTATAGCTCTTTTTCGGATTTTTATGTACCAAACTCTAAAGTGTATGCCACCTATATAAGGAAGTTAAACGACTTTACCAGAAACCTGTCTTTTCAGTGTTTTTCAGCATGTTAGGCACCAAAACGATAAATAATATGGAAGTCAGTCAATATGTGAATCCAAAACAAAATTACTGAAAACGTCTTTTCAGTGTTTTACGTAGAAAAACGCTAAAACGGATGCAAACCAACAAATATGAAGAAATAGAATAACAAATAATAATAATAGAATAATCAAAAAGTGTTTTTGAGCTATTTACCTACAAAAAACGCGTAAATGGATGGAATATTCCTCTATATTGGGAAGCAAAAGGACATTTAGAGAAACGTGTATAATTGTTTTATAGTTTCACAAGAACCACAAGACAAAAACGCAAAAACTTGTGTATATAGAAAAGTTTCTTACATACCAAAATGCTAAAACTCATGAATAACACTTTTAATTGAGAAACAGAACTACCTTACCAAATGTGTGTATTTTGAGTGTTTTTCACATTCTTAGTTACGAAAATCCCAAATTACATGTGAAACTAGCTTTATGTGGGAAAAAAATGACATTATCTGAAAAGTGTCTTTTGAGTGTTTTTGAGCGTGATATGCAACAAAGCAGTAAAAAGCAGAATAATCACATTATATAGGAATAAAACCAACTTTTACGAAGTGTTACCAAAACGCTAAAACGCATGCAAAACACCCTTTATGGAGAAACAGAATAACATTACCAAAACAAGTATTTTGAGTGTTTTTGATCATGTTACCTATAAAAACGCTTAAATACATGCAAAGAATCCTATGTCTGTGAAACGAAAGGACATTACGAAAATCGTGTATTATGATTGTTTTTAAGTTCCTTAAGTACCAAAAAAACTAAAACCCACAAATAGAGAAAAAAAAAATAACTAAAAAAAATAGTTTTTTTTTTGTTATTCATCTACATAGGTATGAATATGCCAAAATTCAGGCAAAATTCAGCGAAATTATGTAAAAAAAAAAACATTATAAAAAAAAAATTAGCTTTTTTCCAGAATTATGTACCAAACCCAGAAGTGCATGCAAAGCCACCTATATGGGGAAATTACACGACTTTACCAGAAACCTGTCTTTTGAGTGTTTTTTTCAGCAATTTCAACAATATTACTGAATACGTGTCTTTTCAGTGATTTACGAAGAAAAACGCTAAAACGGATGCAAACCAACCAATATGAAGAAATAGAATAACATTACCAAAAAGATATATTTTGAGTGTTTTTCAGCTTGTTACCTACAAAAAATGCGAAAATGGATGGAAAGATCTCTATATTGGGAAACAAAAGAACATTACGAGAAACTTGTATAATGAGTGTTTTATAATTTCACAGGAACCACAAAAACTCGTGTACATAAAGAAGTTTCTTACATACCAAAAAGCTGAAACTCATGAATAACACTTTTAATTTTAATACAGAAATACCTTACCAAATGTGTGTATTAGAAAAGTTTCTTACATACCAAAATGCTGGAACTCATGAATAACACTTTTAATTAAGATATAGAACAACCTTACTAAATGCCTGTGTTTTTAGTTTTTTTTTTTCACATTCTTAGCTACCGAAACACCAAATTCCATGCAAAACTAGCTTTATGTGGGGAAAAAAATGATATTACAAGAAAAGTGTCTTTTGACTGTTTTTCAGCGTGTTAGGCAATAAAGCACTAAAAAGCAGGGTAATCCCATTATATGGGAATAAAAAGAACTTTTACCAAGAACTTGCCTTTAAGTGTTTTTGAGCTCATTACATACAAAAACGCTAAAACGCATGGAAAACACCTTTTATGGAGAAACATAATAAAATTACCAAAAACATATATTTTGGGGGTTTTGATCATGTTATCTATAAAAACGCTAAAATACATACATATAACCATATGTTTGCGAAACGAAAGGACATTACGAGAAATGTGTATTATAAGTGTTTTTATGTTCCTTAAGTACCAAAAAGTTAAAACCCATAAATAACACTCTTTATTTAGAAAAAAAATTAAGAAAATAAAAAAAATAGGATTTTTTTTTGTTACTCATCTTCATAGGTACCGAGATGCAAAAATTCTGGGAAAATTCAGGGCTATTATATGATAAAAGAAAATGATCAAAAAAGTTAATTTTAGCTTTTTTTTCGGACTGTTATATACCAAACCCTAAAGTGCATCCAAAGACTCCTATATGAGGAAATTAAACGACCTTACCAGAAATCTGTTTTTTGAGTGTTTTCAGCATGTTAGGCGCCAAAACGATAAATAATAAGGAATTAACTCTATATGAGAATCCAAAAGAAAATTGCTGAAAACGTGTCTTTTCAGTGTTTTACGTAGAAACACGCTAAAAACGGATGCAAACCAACCAATATCAAGAAATAGAAAAACATTACCAAAAAGGTATATTATAGTGTTTTTGAGCTTGTTACCTACAAAAAACAGGAAAATTGATGTAAAGCACTCTATATTAGACAAAAAAAGGACTTTGCAAGAAAAGTGTATAATGAGTTTTTTTATGGTTCAAACGAACCAAAAGGCAAAAAACACAAAATCTCGTGTATATGGAGAAGGTTCCTAGATACCAAAATGCTGGAACTCATGAATAATACTCTTAATTGAGAAACAGAACAACATTACTAAATGCGTGTATTTTGAGTGCTTTTCACATTCTTAGTTACCAAATCCCCAAATTGCATGCGAAACCACCTTTATGTGAGAAAAAAATGACATTACCAGAAAAGTGTCTTTTAAGTGTTTTTGAGCGTGATAGGCAACAAAGCGCTAAAAAGCAGGGCAATCATATTACATTGGAATAACACCAATTTATACCAAAAACTTGCTTTTAAGTGTTTTTGAGCTCCTTATATAACAAACCGGTAAAATGCATGCAAAACAAACTTTATGGAGAAACAGAATAACATTACCAAAAACATATTTTGAGTGTTTTTGATCATGTTATCTATAAAAACGCTTAAATACATGCAAAGAACATTATGTTTGGGAAACAAAAGGACATTACGAGAAACGTGTATTATGAGTGTTTTTTTTTTTAAGTTCCTTAAGTACCAAAAAGCTAAAACCCACAAATAACACTCTTTATTTAGAAAATAAAAAATAAAAGAATAAAAAAATAGGATTTTGTTTTTTTGTTATTCATCTTCATAGTACCGATATGCCAAAATTCTGGGAAAATCAGGGCAATCGTATGATAAAAGAATATTATCAAAAAAGTTAATTTCAGCATTTTTTTTTCGAACTGTTATGTATCAAACCCTAAATTGCATGCAAAGCCTCTTATATTAATAAATTAAACGACATTACCAGAAATCTGTGTTTTGAGTGTTTTTTTTTAGCATGTTAGGCACCAAAACGATAAATAATAAGGAACTCTATATGGGAATCCAAAACAGTTACTGAAAACGTGTCTTCTCAGTGTTTTACGTAGAAAAACGCTAAAACGGATGCAAAGCAACCAATATCAAGAAATAGAAAAACGTTACTAAAATGTATATTTTGAGTGTTTTGAGCTTATTACAAAAAACGCGAAAATTGATGCAAAGCAATCTATGTTGGGAAACAAAAGGACATTGCAAGAAAAGTGTATAATGACTGTTTTATAGTTCAAAAGAACCACAAGGCAAAAAACGCAAAATCTCGTGTATATGGAGAGGTTTCCTAGATACAAAAATGCTAAAACTCATGTAAAACGCATGCAAAACAAACTTTATGGAAAAACAGAATAACATTACCAATACCTAATTGAGAAACAGAACAACCTTACTAAATGCGTTTATTTTGAGTGCTTTTCACATTCTTAGTTACCAAAACCCCATATTGCATGCAAAAATAGATTTGTGGGAAAAAAAAATGACTTTAACAGAAAAGTGTCTTTTGAGTGTTTTTGAGCGTGATAGGCAATAAAGCACTAAAAAGGAGGGCAATCTCATTACATTGGAGGAAAACGAATTTTTACCAAGAACTTGACTTTAAGTATTTTTGAGCTCCTTATATACCAAAACACTAAAATGCATGCAAAATACACTTTATGGTGAAACAGAATAACATCACCAAAAACATGTATTTTAAGTGTTTTTGATCATGTTACCAATAAATACGCTTAAATACATGCAAACAACCCTATTTTTGGGAAACAAAAGGACATTACGAGAAACGTGTATTATGAAAGTTTTTAAGTTCATTAAGTTCGAAAAAGCTAAAAACCACAAATTCCACTCTTTATTAAGAAAAAAATAAAAAAAATAAATAAAAAATACGATATTTATTTTTTATTCTTATTCATCTTCACAGTTAAGGAGGTGCCAAAATTCGGGCAAAGTTCAGGAAATTATATGAAATAAGAACATTATCAAAAAAAGTTAAATTTAGCTTTTTTTTCGGACTGTTATGTACCAAACCCCTAAATTGCATACAAAGCCACCTATATGGGGAAATTAAACGTCTTTGTCAGAAAACTGTCTTATGAGTGTTTTTCAGCATGTTAGGAACCAACACGATAAAAGCCAAGGAAGTCAATCTATATAGGAATCCAAAACAAAATTACTGAAAACGTGTCTTTTCGGTGTTTTACGTAGAAAACGCTAAAACGGATGCAAATCAACCAAAGTGAAGAAATAGAATAATTTTGAGTGTTTTTGAAATTGTTACCTACAAAAAACGCGAAAATGGATTGAAAGAGCTCTATATTGGGAGAGAAAAAGCAGCAAAAAGCATTTTAGGCAATAAAACGATAAATAATATGAAAGTCACTCTATATGGAAATCCAAAACAAAATTACTGGAAACGGGTCTTTTAAAAGATTTAAGTAGAAAAACGCTAAAACTGATGGAAACCAACCAATATGAAGAAACAGAATAACATTACCAAAAAATATATTTTGTGTGTTCTTGAGCTTTTTACATAAAACAAAACGCGAAAATATATGCAAAGCACTCTATATAAGGAAAAAAAAAGGACATAACGAGAAACGTGTATAATGAGTGTTTTATAGTTTCACCAGAATCACAAGGCAAAAAACGCAAAAACTCGACTGTATGGAGAAGTTTCTAAGATTCCAAAATACTGAAATTCATGAATAACACTCTTAATCAAGAAACAGAACAACCTTACTAACTGCATGTATTTTGAGTGTTTTTTTACATTCTTAGTTACCAAAACCCAAAATTCCATGCGAAACTAGCTTTATGTGGGAACAAAATGACCTTACCAGAAAAGTGTCTTTAAGTGTTTTTGAGCGTGTTAGGCAATAAAGCACTAAAGAGCAGGGCAATCTCATTACATGGGAATAAAATCAACTTTTACGAAGAACTTGCCTTTTAGTGTTTTTGACACGCATTTAGTAAGGTTGCTCTGTTTCTCAATTAAGAGTGTTATTCATGAGTTTCTGCATATTCACGAGATTTTGCGTTTTTTGCCTTGTGGTTTTGTTTTTCAACGTGTTAGAGACCAGAACACTAAAAAGCATCGAAAGCACTCTATAAAGGAATACAAAACAACATTACTAAAAACGTGTTTTATAGCTTCTCATTTACAGAAACGCTAAAACCCATGCAAAACACCCTTTATGGAGAAGCGAAATTAATATTTCGTTGATAAATTACATTCAGGACAGTTAGGGAACATCCCTTACAGAAGAAAAAGATCACAGAAGAATGATCCTAAATGGATGACTGAGGTTAAAACACTATATAGGGCGAAGGAGAAGTATATATGAGATTAAAGACAAGGGAAGTGGTTTTAAGACCATAATATAATGAATTAGAAAAGTCAGGAGTTTAACAAGGAAAGCTAAAAATAGTTATGAATTAAAGGTAGCCAGCCAAGAATGATGGACCTCAAAGGATTTTATCAGGCATATAAGACGAAGTATAGAGAAACAATAGTTCCTTAAAGACAGCAGAATGGGACCTGATTAGTTGTTGAGAGGAGATTAGTAAAATTGTGAGCGAGTATTTTTTAATTGTCTTTGCCCAGGAAAACATGCAGGATTTGCCGAATAGTGAGAAGATATCTAGAGTAGAAGAGGATGAGAAGCTGACAGATATTACCATAACTAAAAGAGATAGTGGAACAGGAGATAGATAAGTTGAAAAGTTCAAGTCACTAGGACCAGATGAAATATTTTCCACAGTATTTAAGGAAAGGAAAAAGGTTATAAGTAATCTGTTAGTTTCTGTCCTTAGGAAATCACTTTAGTCATGTGAGGTATCGGTAATTTGCAGGCAGGCGAATATAGTACCTACCTTTAAGAAAGGAGATAAAACTTTAACGTCTGACCTGTCAGCTTAACTTCTGTTGAATGTAAAATAATGGAGTCAATAATAGCGAAGAACATTTAAGAGCATTTAGACAAACATAACTTGATAACTCAGTGACAGCACGGCTTCTGGAATGGGGAGTCTTACATGAGAAACTTGGTAAATTTATACAGTAAGGTTTACAAGGCGGCAGATAATGGTAATAGTTATGGCATCCTATATCAGGACTTTAGTAAAGCGTTTGACTAGGTACCACATCAGAGGCTACTGAGAAATGTTAGGGCGCACGAGAGATATGAGGTGTTTAGATTGGATAAAGTCATGGCTAAGCATGAGGCGACAGAGTGTTGTAATAAACGGCTCTAAATCGGAGTGGGATCAAGTAATTAGTGGGGTGACAAAGGGATTATTAGTATTAGGGCCGATGTTGTTTGTAATATACGGGTATGTCAATGACTTGGATAGTGAAATTAGTAGTGTTGTTAGTAAATTTGCGGATGACACGAGAATATGTAGATTAATTAGTTCAGAATCGCATACCATCGCCTTGCAGGCAGATTTGAATAGGTTGAACGAATGGACGGACAGATGGCAAATGCAGTCTAATGGCATCAAATGCAAAGCACTTAGCGTAAGTAGAAGAAACCCACACAGTAGTTACACAATGAACAACCAAGTTCTGGTAGGTTCAGGGTAAGTAAAAGATTTGAGATTTAAGGTTATATCTGAACTCCGTCTAAGAAAGCAATGGAAAGAGGCCAGAAACAAAGCAAATAGTGTATTATGATTCATTTTCAGGAGTGCTAAAACTAGAACTCCCGAAGTAATATTAAAGTTACATTTGGCGCTGGTCAGACTTCATATAGACTACGCTGTCCAATTCTGGTCACCACATCACAGGAAGGATAAAAGTCTATTAGAATCAATACAAAAGAAAATGACTAAAAGGATACAGAGGATGAGAAATATTCCTTACGAAGCGATATTCAAGCTGTTAAATTTACATTCTTTAAAGAGACGTTGGTTAAGAGTGGACCTAATAGAAGTCTTTTAGTGGTATATGGGTAATAATAAAAGGAACATAAGGAAAACTCTTAGAATCTGTAAATATGATAGAACAAGAAAAACGTTTTCAAGCCTGAAAACTTGATGTTCAAAAAGGAGACAGGAAGGAATTGGTTCTCAAATAGAGTAGTAGATGATTGGAACGGACGTAGTAATCAAGCTGTTAGTGCTCAGGCATTTGGGAACAGTAAGAGAAAATTACACATTTATAGATGGGGATGATAGGTGGAAATAGGTAGGCATATTTCATACAAGTACTGCCACTTGTAGGCCTGATGCCTTCTTGCAGATTTACTTATTTCTTATGTTCTTATGTTCTTATTACCAAAAGCGTGTATTTTCAGTGTTTTTCAACTATTACGTGAAAAAAATGCCAAAATGCATGCAAAGCACCCTATATGAAGAAAAAGAGCGACATTACGAGAAACGTGTATTATGAGTGTTTTTGAGATTCTTAGGTACCAAAACGCTGAAACTTATGAATATCACTTTTAATTGAGATACAGAACAACCTTAGCAAATGCGTGTATTTTGAGTGTTTTTCACATTCTTAGTCACCAAAACCCCAAACTGCATGCGAAACTAGCTTTATGTGGAAAAAAAAAAAAAGATATTACCAGAAGAGTGTCTTTTGAGTGTTTTTGAGCGTGTTAGGCAATAAAGCACTAAAAAGCAGGGCAATCACATTAAATAAACTCTGGACCTCCCTGCCTGCTTCTGTATTTCCACCTTCCTATGCCTTGAATTCCTTCAGGAGCGAGGTTTCAAGACACTTATCCACCAATTTTTGACCACTGCTTTGACCCTTTTATGGGACTGGCATTACAGTGGGCATTTTTTTTTATTAGATTTTTGTTGCCCTTGGCCAGTATCCTTCCTACATAAAAAGAAAAAAAAAGAACATGGGAATCAAACCAAATTTTACCAAGAACTTGCCTCTAAGTGTTTTTGAGCTCCTTACATATTGAAACACTAAAACGCATGCAAAACACCCTTTATGGAGAAACAGAAAAAACATTACGAAAAACATGTATTTTGAGTGTTTTTGATCATGTTACCTATAAAAACGCTTAAATACATGCAAAGAACCCTATATTTGGGAAACGAAAGGACATTATGAGAAACGTGTATTATGAGTGTTTTTAAGTTCCTTAAGTACCAAAAAGCTAAAACCCACAAATAACACTCTTTATAGAGAAAAAAATAAAAAAAATAAAAAAATAGCAATTTTTGTTTTTTTTGTTTTTCATCTTCATAGGTACCAAGATGCCAAAATTCTGGCACAATTCAGGGAAATTATGTGGAATAAAGAACATTATCAAAAAATGTTAATTTTCGATTTTTTTCGGACTGTTATGTACCAAACCCTGAAGTGCATGCAAAGCCACCTATATATGGAAATTAAACGACTTTACAAGAAACCTGTCTTTTGAGTGTTTTTAGCATGTTAGGCACCAAAACGATAAATACCATTGAAGTCACTCAATATGGAAATCCAAAACAAAATTACTGAAAACATGTCTTCTCAGTGTTTTACGTAGAAAAACGCTAAAACGGACGCAAACCAACCAATACAAAGAAATAGAAAAACATCACCAAAAAACGTATATTTTGAGTGTTTTTGAACTTGTTACCTACAAAAAACGCAAAAAATGCATGCCAATCACTCTATATTGGGAAACAAAAGGACATTACGAGAAACGTGTATAATGAGTGTTTTATAGTTTCACAAGATCCACAAAGCAAAAAACAAAAACTCGTATATATGGAGAAGTTTCTTAGATACCAAAATGCTGAAACTTATGAATAACACTCTTAATTGACAAACAGAGCAACCTTACTAAATGCGTGTATTTTGAGTGTTTTTTTCACATTCTTAGTTAAAAAAAAAACGAAATTCTATGCGTATATAGCTTTATATGGGAAAAAAATGACATTACCAGAAAAGTGTCTTGTGAGTGTTTTTGAGAGTGTTAGGCAATAAAGCACTAAAAAACAGGGCAATCACATTACATGGAATAAAACCAACGTTTACCAAGAACTTGCCTTTAAGTGTTTTTTTTTAGCTCCTTATATGCGCTAAAACGCATGCAAAACACACTTTATATAGAAACAAAATAACATAACCAACAGGTATTTTGAGTGTTTTTTAATCATGTTATCTATAAAAACGCTTAAATACATGCAAAGAACCTTATGTTTCTAAAAGGAAAGGATATTAAAGAAACGTGTATTATGAGTGTTTTAAAGTTCCTTAAGAACCAAAAAGCTAAAACCCACAAGTAACACTATTTAGAAAAAAAATAAATAAATAAATAGAAAAATAGGATTTTTTTTTATTTTTTTTATTGATCTTCATAGATACCGAGATGCCAAAATTCTGGCAAAATTCAGGGCAATTATGTGATAAAAAATTATTATTAAAAAAGATACTTTCTTTTTTTTCTGACTGTTATTTACCAAACCCTAAAGTGCATGCAAAGCCACCTATATGAGGAAATTAAACGACTTTACCAGATACCTGTCATTTGAGTGATTTTCAGCTTGTTAGGCATCAAAACGATAAATAATATGGAAGTCACTCTATATGAGAATCCAAAACAAAATACTGAAAACGTGTCTTTTCTGTGTTTTCGGTAGAAAAATGCTAAAACGGATGCAAACCAACAAATATGAAGAAATAGAATATTACCAAAAAGGTATATTTTGAGTGTTTTTAATCTTGTTACCTACAAAAAACACGAAAAAGGATGAAAAGCATTCTATATTGGGAAACAAAAGGATATTACGAGAAACGTGAATAATGAGTGTTTTATAGTTTCACAAGAAACACAAGGCAAAAAACGCAAAAACTCGTGTATATGGAGAAGTTTCTTAGTTACCAAAACGCTGGTTATGTTTCTCTTAAATAAGAAACATAACAACCTTACGAAATGCGTGTATTTTCAGTGTTTTTCACATTCTTATTTACCAAAACCCCAAATTGCATACAAAACTAGCTTTATGTTGGTAAGAAATGACATTACCATAAAAGTGAATTTGGGTGTTTTTGAGCGTGTTAGGCAATAAAGCACTAAAAAGCAGGGCAATAACATTACATGGGAATGAAACCAACTTTTATCAAGAACTTGCCTTTTAGTTTTTTTGAGCTCCTTACGTATTGAAACGCTTAAATACATGCAAAGAACCCTATTTTTTGGGAAACGAAAGGACATTACGAGACACGTGTATTATGAGTGTTTTTAAGTTCATTAAGTACTAAAAAAGCTAAAAGCCACAAACTACACTCTTTATTGAGAAAAAAATTAAAAAATAAATAAAAAATACGATATTTTTTTTCATTCTTACTCTTCACAGGTAACGAGGTGCCAAAATTCGGGCAAAGTTCAGGAAATTATATGAAATAAGAACATTATCAAAAAAATTTTTTGATAATGTTTTGGCACCTCGTTACCTGTCAATATGAAAAAGAATGAAAAAAAAATATCGTATATTTGTATCTTTGTATCCATTTTCGCGTTTTTTTGTAGAAAACAAGCTCAAAAACACTCAAAATATACATTTTTGGTAATGTTTTTATGCTTCTTGATATTGGTTGGTTTGAACAATCACATTACATGGGAAAAAAACCAACTTTTACGAAGAATTTGTCTTTAAGTGTTTTTAACCCCTTATATACCAAAACGCTAAAACGCATGCAAAACAAACTTTATTAAGAAACAGAATAACATTACCAAAAACATGCATTTTGAGAGTTTTTTATCATGTTATCTATAAAAACGCTTAAGTACATGCAAAAAACATTATCTTTGGGAAACAAAAGGACATTACGAGAAACATGTACTATGAGTGTTTTTATAAGTACCAAAAAGCTAAAAACCGCAAATAACACTCTTTATTTAGAAAATGAAAAAAATAAAAAAATAAAATAAATAGCATTTTTTTTTTGTTATTCATCTTCATACGTATCGATATGCCAAAATTCTGGGAAAATTCAGGGCAATAATGTGATAAAAGAATACTGTCAAAAAAGTTAATTTCTGCTTTTTTTTTCGGACTGTTATGTACCAAACCTTAAAGTGCATGCAAAGCCTCCAATATGAGAAAATTAAACGACCTTACCAGAAATCTGTTTTTAGTGTGTGTTTTTTTTTTTTTAGCATGTTAGGCACCAAAACGATAAATAATAAGGAACTCATTCTATATGGGAATCCAAAACAAAGTTACTGAAAACGTGTCTTCTCAGTGTTTTACGTAGAAAAACGTTAAAACGGATGGAAACCAACCAATATCAAGAAATAGAAAAACGTTACCAAAAAGGTATATTTTGAGTGTTTTTGAGCTTTATATCTACAAAAACGCGAAAATTGATGCAAAACACTCTATATTGGGAAACAAAAGGACATTACAAGAAAAGTGTATAATGGGTGTTTTATAGTTCAAAAGAACCACAAAGCAAACAACGCAAAAACTCGTGTATATGGAGAGATTTCCTAGATACCAAAATGCTGAAACTCATGAATAACACTCTTAATTGAGAAAAATAACAACCTTACTAAATGCGTGTATTTTGAGTACTTTTCACATTCTTAGTTACCAAAAACCCAAAATTACATGCGAAAAAAGACTTTACCAGAAAAGTGTCTTTTGAGTGTTTTTTAACGTGAAAGGTAATAAAGCACTCAAAAGCAGGGCAATCACATTACATTGGAATAAAACCATTTTTTACCAAGAACTTGCCTTTAATTGTTTTTTAATTCCTTATATACAAAACTGCTAAAACGCATGCAAATCACACTTTATGGAGAAACAGAATAACATTACCAAAACCTTGTATTTTGAGTGTTTTTGATCATGTTATCTATAAAAACGCTTAAATACATGCAAAAAACCTTATGTTTTTTAAACGAAAGGACATTACGAGAAACGTGTATTATGTGTGTTTTTAAGTTCCTTAAATACCAAAAAGGTAAATCCCACAAATAACACTCTTTATTGGGACAAAATAAATAAATAAAAAATTAAAAAATAGGATTTTTTAAATTTTTATATTTATCTTCATAGGTACCGAGATGCCAAAATTCTTGAAAATTAAGGGCAATTATATGATAAAAGAATATTATCAAAAAAGTTAATTGTAGCTTTTTTTTGTACCAAACCCTAAAGTGCATGCAAACCCTCCGATATGAGGAAATTAAACGACCTCATCAGAAATATCTCTTTTGAGTGTTGTTCAGCATGTTACGCACCAAAACAATAAATAATAAGGAATTCACTCTATATGGGAATTCAAAACAAAATTACTGAAAACGTGTCTTCTCAGTGTTTTTCGTAGAAAAACGCTAAAACGGATACAAACAAACCAATATAAAAAATATAAAAACATTACCAAAAAGGTATATTTTGAGTGTTTTTGAGCTTGTTACCTATAAAAATCACGAAAATTGATGTAAAGCACTCTATAATGGGAAAGAAAAGGACATTGCAAGAAAAGTTTATCATAAGTGTTTTATAGTTCAAAAGAACCACAAGGCAAAAATGCAAAAAATAGGGTATATGAAGAAGTTTCGTAGATACCAAAATGCTGAAACTCATGAACAACACTCGTAATTGAGAAACAGAAAAATCTTACTAAATGTGTGCATTTTGAGAGCTTTTCACATTCTTAGTTACCAAAACCCCAAATTGCATGCAAAACCAGCTTTATGTGGGAAAAAAATAACATTACCAGAAAAATGTCTTTTGAGTGTTTTTGAGCGTGTTAGGCAATAAAGCACTGAAAAGTAGGGCAATCACATTACATTGGAATAAAACAAATTTTTAATAAGAAATTGCCTTTAAGTGTTTTTGAGCTCCTTATATACCAAAACACTAAAACGCATGCAAAATACACTTTATGGTGAAACAGAATAACATTACCAAAAACATGTATTTTGAGTGTTTTTGATTATGTTATCAATAAAAACGCTTAAATACATGCAAAGAACCCTATTTTTGGGAAACGAAAGGACATTACGAGAAACGTGTTTTATGAGTGTTTTGAAGTTCATTAAGTACGAAAAATTTAAAAGCCACAAATTACACTCTTTATTGAGAAAAAAATAAAAATAAATAAAAAATACGATATTTTTTTCATTCTTATTCATATTGACAGGTAACGAGGTGCCAAAATTCGGGCAAAGTTCAGGAAATTATATGAAATAAGAACATTATCAAAAAAGTTAAATTTAGCTTTTTTTTCGGACTGATATGTACCAAACCCCTAAAGTGCATTCAAAGCCACCTATATGGGGAAATTAAACCTCTTTGCCAGAAAACTGTCTTATGAGTGTTTTTCAGCATGTTAGGAACCAACACGATAAAACCCAAGGAAGTCAATCTATATGGGAATCCAAAACACAATTACTGAAAACGTGTCTTTTCGGTGTTTTACGTAGAAAAACGCTAAAACAGATGCAAACCAACCAAAATGAAGAAACAGAATAACATTACGAAAAAAGGTATATTTTGAGTGTTTTTGAAATTGTTACCTACAAAAAACGCGAAAATGGGTTGAAAGCACACTATATTGGGAAGCAAAAGAACGTTACGAGAAACATGTATAATGAGTGTTTTATACTTTAACAAGAACCTCAAGGCAAAAAAAACGCAAAAATTCGTGTATATAAAGAAGTTTCTTACATTCCGAAATGCTGAAACTCATGAATAAGATTTTTAATTGAGAAACAGAACTATCTTACCAAATGTGAGTATTTTGACTGTTTTTCATATTCTTAGTTACGAAAATCCGAAATTACAAGCGAAACTAGTTTTAAGTGGGAAATAATGACATTACCAGAAAGGTGTGTTTTGAGTATTTTAGACCGTGATATGCAACAAAGCACGAAAAAGCAGAACAATCACATTACGTGGGAATAAAACCAACTTTTACCAAAAACATGCCTTTAAGTGTTTTTAACTCCTTACATAAAACGCTAAAACGCAGGCAAAACACCTATTATGGAGAAACAAAATAACATTACCAAAAACATGAATTTTAAGTGTTTTTGATCATGTTACCTATAAAAACGCTTAAATACATGCAAAGAACCCTATGTTTATGAAACGAAAGGATATTACGAAAATTGTGTATTATGAGATTTTTTAGGTTCCTTAAGTACCAAAAAGCTAAAACACACAAATAACACTCTTTATAGAGAAAATAAAATAAAAATGAATACAAATTTTTTTTTTTTATTGTTATTCATCTTCATAAGTACCGAGATGCCAAAATTCTTACAAAATTCGGGGAAATTAGGTAAAGGAAAAAAATTACATAAAAAAAAAAAATTTAGCTTTTTTCCGGAGTTATGTACCAAACCCTGAAGTGCATGAAAAGCCATTTATATGGGAAAATTACACGACTTTACCAGAAACCTGTACCAGAAGCAATTTCAACAATATTACTGAAAACGAGTCTTTTCAGAGATTTACGAAGAAAAACGCTAAAACGGATGCAAACCAACCAATATGAAGAAATGGAATAACATTACCAAAAATATATATTTTGAGTGTTTATAAGCTTTCTACCTACAAAAAATACAAAAATGGATGGAAAACACTCTATATTAGGAAACGAAAGCACATTACAAGAAACGTGTATAATGAGTGTTTTATAGTTCCACAAGAACCACAAGGCAATAAACGCAAAAACTCGTGTATATTGAGAATTTTCTTACATACCAAAATGATGAAATGCATGAATAACACTTTTAATCGAGAAAGAGAACTACCTTACCAAATTGTGTATTTTGAATGTTTTTCACATTCTTAGTTACGAAATTGCCAAATTACATGGGAAACTAGCTTTATGTGGGAAAAAAATGACATTACCAGAAAAATGTCTGAGTATTTTTGAGCGTGATATACAACAAAGCACTAAAAAGCAGAACAATCACATTACATAGGAATTAAACCAACTTCTACGAAGAACTCTCTTTTAGTGTTTTTTTAACTCCTTACATACAAAACGCTAAAACGCATGAAAAACACCCTTTGTAGAGAAACAGAATAAAATTACCAAAAATATGTATTTTGAGTGTTTTTGATCATGTTACTCTATGTTTGTATAAGAAAAGGACATTACAAAAATCGTGTATTATGAGTGTTTTTAAGTTCCTTATCTACCAAAAAGCTAAAACTCACAAATAACACTTTATAGAGAAAAAAAAAATTTTTTATTCATCTTCATAGGTACCGAGATACCAAAATTCTGGAAAAATTCAGGGAAATTTTGTAAAAAAAATCATTATGAAAAAAAAATTTTAGCTTTTCTCCGGAGTTATGTACCAAACCCTGAAGTGCATGCAAAGCCACCTATATGGAGAAATTACTTGACTTTAACAGAAACCTGTCTTTTGAGTGTTTTTTTTCAGCAATTTTAAGAATATAACTGAAAACGTGTCTTTTATGTGATTTACGTAGAAAAACGCTAAAACGGATGCAAATCAACCAATATGAAGAAATAGAATAACATAACAAAAAAGATATATTTTGATGTGTTTTTGAGCTTGTTACCTACAAAAAATATGCGAAAATGGATGAAACGCACTCTATATTAGGAAAGAAAAGGACATTACGAGAAACGTGTATAGTGAGTATTTTATAGTTTCAGAAGAACCGCAAGGCAAAAAACTCAAAAACTCGTGTACATAAAGAAGTTTCTTACATACCAAAATGCTGAAACTCATGAATAACACTTTTAATTGAGAAACAGAACTACCTTACGAAATGTGTGTATTAGAGAAGTTTCTTACATACCAAAATGCTTTTTTTTTTTTTTTTTTTTTTTTTATGTAGGAAGGATACTGGCCAAGGGCAACAAAAATCTAATAAAAAAAAATGCCCACTGAAATGCCAGTCCCTAAAAGGGTCAAAGCAGTGGTCAAAAATTGGTGGATAAGTGTCTTGAAACCTCCCTCTTGAAGGAATTCAAGTCATAGGAAGGTGGAAATACAGAAGCAGGCAAGGAATTCCAGAGTTTACCAGAGAAAGGGATGAATGATTGAGAATACTGGTTAACTCTTGCGTTAGAGAGGTGGACAGAATAGGAGTGAGAGAAAGATGAAAGTCTTGTGCAGCGAGGCCGCGGAAGGAGGGGAGGCATGCAGTTAGCAAGATCAGAAGAGCAGTTAGCATGAAAATAGCGGTAGAAGACAGCTAGAGATGCAACATTGCGGCGGTGAGAGAGAGGCTGAAGACAGTCAGTTAGAGGAGAGGAGTTGATGAGACGAAAAGCTTTTGATTCCACCCTGTCTAGAACAGCAGTATGAGTGGAACCCCCCCAGACATGTGAAGCATACTCCATACATGGACGGATAAGGCCCTTGTACAGAGTTAGCAGCTGGGGGGGTGAGAAAAACTGGCGGAGACGTCTCAGAACACCTAACTTCATAGAAGCTGTTTTAGCTAGAGATGAGATGTGAAGTTTCCAGTTCAGATTATAAGTAAAGGACAGACCAAGGATGTTCAGTGTAGAAGAGGGGGATAGTTGAGTGTCATTGAAGAAGAGGGGATAGTTGTCTGGAAGATTGTGTCGAGTTGATAGATGGAGGAATTGAGTTTTTGAGGCATTGAACAATACCAAGTTTGCTCTGCCCCAATCAGAAATTTTAGAAAGATCAGAAGTCAGGCGTTCTGTGGCTTCCCTGCGTGATATGTTTACCTCCTGAAGGGTTGGACGTCTATGAAAAGACGTGGAAAAGTGCAGGGTGGTATCATCAGCATAGGAGTGGATAGGACAAGAAGTTTGGTTTAGAAGATCATTAATGAATAATAAGAAGAGAGTGGGTGACAGGACAGAACCCTGAGGAACACCACTGTTAATAGATTTAGGAGAAGAACAGTGACCGTCTACCACAGCAGCAATAGAACGGTCAGAAAGGAAACTTGAGATGAAGTTACAGAGAGAAGGATAGAAACCGTAGGAGGGTAGTTTGGAAATCAAAGCTTTGTGCCAGACTCTATCAAAGGCTTTTGATATGTCCAAGGCAACAGCAAAAGTTTCACCAAAGTCTCTAAAAGAGGATGACCAAGACTCAGTAAGGAAAGCCAGAAGATCACCAGTAGAGCGGCCTTGACGGAACCCATACTGGCGATCAGATAGAAGGTTGTGAAGTGATAGATGTTTAAGAATCTTCCTGTTGAGGATAGATTCAAAAACTTTAGATAAGCAGGAAATTAAAGCAATAGGATGGTAGTTTGAGGGATTAGAGCGGTCACCCTTTTTAGGAACAGGTTGAATGTAGGCAAACTTCCAGCAAGAAGGAAAGGTAGATGTTGACAGACAGAGCTGAAAGAGTTTGACTAGGCAAGGTGCAAGCACGGAGGCACAGTTTCGGAGAACAATAGGAGGGACCCCATCAGGTCCATAAGCCTTCTGAGGGTTTAGGCCAGCGAGGGCATGGAAAACATCATTACGAAGAATTTTAATACGAGGCATGAAGTAGTCAGAGGGTGGAGGAGAGGGAGGAACAAGCCCAGAATCGTCCAAGGTAGAGTTTTTAGCAAAGGTTTGAGCAAAGAGTTCAGCTTTAGAAATAGATGTGATAGCAGTGGTGCCATCTGGTTGAAGTAGAGGAGGGAAAGAAGAAGAAGCAAAGTTATTGGAGATATTTTTGGCTAGATGCCAGAAATCACGAGGGGAGTTAGATCTTGAAAGGTTTTGACATTTTCTGTTAATGAAGGAGTTTTTGGCTAGTTGGAGAACAGACTTGGCATGGTTCCGGGCAGAAATATAAAGTGCATGAGATTCTGGTGAAGGAAGGCTTAAGTACCTTTTGTGGGCCACCTCTCTATCATGTATAGCACGAGAACAAGCTGTGTTAAACCAAGGTTTAGAAGGTTTAGGACGAGAAAAAGAGTGAGGAATGTACGCCTCCATGCCAGACACTATCACCTCTGTTATGCGCTCAGCACACAAAGACGGGTCTCTGACACGGAAGCAGTAGTCATTCCAAGGAAAATCAGAAAAATACCGCCTCAGGTCCCCCCAACTAGCAGAGGCAAAACGCCAGAGGCACCTTCGCTTTGGGGGATCCTGAGGACGGATTGGAGTGATAGGACAAGATAAAGATATGAGATTGTGATCGGAGGAGCCCAACGGAGAAGAAAGGGTGACAGCATAAGCAGAAGGATTAGAGGTCAGGAAAAGGTCAAGAATGTTGGGCGTATCTCCAAGACGGTCAGGAATACGAGTAGGGTGTTGCACCAATTGCTCTAGGTCATGGAGGATAGCAAAGTTGTAGGCTAGTTCACCAGGATGGTCAGTGAAGGGAGAGGAAAGCCAAAGCTGGTGGTGAACATTGAAGTCTCCAAGAATGGAGATCTCTGCAAAAGGGAAGAGGGTCAGAATGTGCTCCACTTTGGAAGTTAAGTAGTCAAAGAATTTCTTATAGTCAGAGGAGTTAGGAGAGAGGTATACAGCACAGATAAATTTAGTATGAGAATGACTCTGTAGTCGTAGCCAGATGGTGGAAAACTCGGAAGATTCAAGAGCGTGGGCACGAGAGCAGGTTAAGTCATTGCGCACATAAACGCAGCATCCAGCTTTGGATCGAAAATGAGGATAGAGAAAGTAGGAGGGAACAGAAAAGGGGCTACTGTCAGTTGCCTCAGACACCTGAGTTTCAGTGAGGAAAAGAAGATGAGGTTTAGAAGAGGAGAGGTGGTGTTCTACAGATTGAAAATTAGATCTTAGACCGCGAATGTTGCAGAAGTTAATGAAGAAAAAGTTGAGGGGGGTGTCAAGACACTTAGGGTCGTCGACGGAAAGGCAGTCCGACCTGGGGACATTTATGGTCCCCTCCCCAGATGGGGACTCCGAGGCTGGTGTAGGAGTCGCCATGATTTTAAAATTTTTGGAGTGAAGGGTGTGTGTGTTATTAGGTGCTTGTAGTTTTGTGTGGAGGAAGAGAGTTGTCTTTAGAGGGCAGGCTGTGACTACCCCCTTGTGTTGTGAGACACAAAGGGAAACGTTCAGTGAGGTCACAGCTGGGTTTAATGATAAGTTCACAGCACCCCCTGAACAGTGCTTTAGACCTCACTGGGAGTAATTATCGTTTCGGCAGGTGTCTACTGCCTCCTCCTCCTCCTCCTCCTGAAGCTCATCAATAACACTTTTAATTAAGAAACAGAACAACCTTACTAAATGCCTGTATTTTGAGTGTTTTTCACATTCTTAGTTACCAAAACCCCAAATTCCATGCGAAACTACCTTTATGTGGGAAAAAAATAATATTACCAGAAAATGTCTTTCCAGTGTTTTTGAGCGTGTTAGGCAATAAACCACTAAAAAGCAGGGCAATCACATTACATGGGAATAAAACCAACTTTTACCAAGCCTTTAGGTGTTTTATAGCTCATTACATATCAAAACGCTAAAACGCATGCAAAACACCTTTTATGTACAAACAGAATTACATTACAAAAAACATGTATTTTGAGTGTTTTTGATCATGTTATCTATAAAAACGGTTAAATACATGCAAAGAACCTTATGTTTGGGAAACGAAAGGACATTACAAGAAATATGTATTATGGGTGTTTTTTAGTTCCTTAAGTACCAAAAAGCTAAAACCCACAAATAAAACGATAACTAAACTAAACAAAAACTTGTGTTTGAGTGTTTTTGAGCTTGTTAGATAACTAATCGCCAAAATACATGCAAAGTTTCAGATATGGGGAAAAGAAAAGATATTAACGCTGTTTTTCAGCTTCTTATGTAACGAAACGCTAAAACACGTAAATAGCATTCTATATGAAGAAACAGAACATCATTACGAAAAACGTGTATTATGGGTGCTTTTCCCTATGTTAGGGACCAAAACGAGAAAATACATATAAAGCCCCCTATGTGAAGAAACAGAACGACATGATCACAAACATGTATTATGAATATTTTTGAGTTTAATAGTTATCCAAACGCCAAAGTATATGCAAAGCACCGTATAGAAGAAGAAAAAATAAATATTACCAAAAACATATCTTTTGGGTGTTTTTCAGCTTCGTACGTACCGAAACTCTAAAAGGGATTGAAAACGCACTTTACTGAGAAATAGAACATAAAAAAAAAACGTGTGTTTTAAGTGTTTTTAAGTTAGGTACCAAAACGACAGAATGCATGTAGAATACCTTGTCTGGAATAACTAAAAGATAGTACCTACAACGTGCCATTTGGAAATTAGGCAACAAAAAGCTAAAAAGCATGGAAATAGCTCTATATGAGAAAAGAAAACAACATTGTCAAAAACGTTTCTTTTTAGTGTTTTTGAGAGTACAAAACACTAAAATGTGAGCAAAGAAACATTTATGGGAAACTTTAGCAAAAAATTCTTATCTCAGTCTTTTAACTTGTTAGGTACCCATATTGCCCCATAAACCCCATATTGCATGCAAAGGACCCTATTTGAGGAAACGAAACGATATTAACAGAAACGTGTATTATGAGTGTTTTTATTATTTTTTTTTTATGTACCAAAACACTAAAACACGTGAATATTACTCTATATGAGGAAAAAAAAAACATTAACAAAACCAGTAGCAAAAGATCACCAGAAACTTGTCATTTAGGTGTTTTGAGCATATTAGGCAGCAAAACGCTTAAAAAGCAAGGAAAACACCCTATATGGGAAAACGAGATAACCTTAACAAAATCGAGTGTTTTTGAGCTTCTTACGTACCGAAACGATAAAAGATGTCCGAAACAATATTAGCAAAAACGTATGTTCTGAGATTTTTTTAGCTTGTTAGGTAACAAAACGCCAAAATGTATGGAAATTACCCTATATAGGTAAATGAAACGATATTAACATAAAGGTGTATTATGTCTTTTTTCAGCTTCATAGATACCAAAAGTCTAAAACACGTAAATAATACTATATTTGCAGAAACAAAACAACAATACCAAAAGCGTACTTTATGAGTTTTTTCCCCATGATAGGTACTAAAACGCCTAAAAGCATAGTGAACACCATACATAAAGAAACAGACCAACATTACGAAAAACATGCTGAGTATGCTGAGTGTTTTTGAGCTTGTTAGATACAAAAACACGAAAGTGCATGCAAGACAACCTGTATAGGAAAAGCAATCAATATTAACAAAAACTTGTCTTTTGAGTGTTTTTCAGTTTCTTACGTGCTAAAACTCTAAAACGCATGAAAAAAACACCTGTTTTAGAGAAAGAGGACATTACTATAAACGCGTTCTTTTCAGAGTTTTCCCGATCATTAGCTACCAAAACGCCAAAATGCAGACAGCACACTATTTGATGTAAAGAAATTATATTACCGGAAACGTGTCATTTCAGTGTTTTGAGCATATTATATATATATATATATATATATATATATATATATATATATATATATATATATATATATATATATATATATATATATATATATATATATATATATATATATATATATATATATATATATATATATATATATATATATATATATATATATATATATATATATATATATATATATAACATTGAAAACGTGTCTTTTGAATGTTTTTGAGCTTCTTACGTACCAAATTTCTAAAAAGCGTGCAAAACATACTTTATGGTGCAATAGAACATTACCAAAAATATGTGTTTTGAGTCTTTTTGAGCTTGTTGGGTACGAAAACGCCAAAATGCACACAAATTAACGGACATTGACAAACAAAAAGTTATTTAGAAAAAATATTATTATGAGTGTTTTTTAATTTCTTATGTACGAAAACACTAAAACACGTGAATATCACTCTATATGGAGAAAAAAGCATTAACCAAAAAAATGGGTGTTTTCCTCATGTTAGGTACGACAATCTATACAGAATACCATATATGAAAAACAGAAAAACATTACCAAAAACGTATATTATAAGTGTTTTTGAGCTTCTTAGGTAATAAAATACTGAAACACGTGATTAGTACATATACGAGTATTTAGGCGTTTTGGTTTCTAAAAAGCTGGAAAACGCTTAAATCATACGTTTTTGGTAATGTCTCCCTATAAAGGCTATTTATCGTTCTAGCATTTTGGAATGTAAGAAGCTCAAAAACACTCAAAAGACACCATTTTGATAATGTTTTGATTTCTATAAAGAGTGTCTTCCATGCTCTTTAGAGTTTTGGTGCTAACGTTGAAAAGCACCGAAATAAAATTAAATGGATGAATTTTTGCGTATTGGTACGTAATAAGCTTAAAAACATTCAAAATACACGTTTTTGGCAATAATATTTTGTTTCTCCATGAAGTTTCTTTTCCATGCATTTTAGTGTTTTGGTACGTAAACAGCTGAAAACATTCAAAAGACACGTTTTTGTTTGTTTCTCTCGCACTTTGGCGTTTTCGAAAACACTACTAATACATGTTTTTGTACCCTATATGAGGAAACGAAACGCGATTTCCAGAAAAGTGCCTTTTGAATGTTTATTGGCGTGCTAGGCACAAAAACGCTAAAAAGCATGGAAAGCACCCTATAAAGGAAAACAAAACAACTTTACCATAAACGTGTGTTTTCATTATTTTTGACTTTCTTACGTACCGAAACGCTAAATCGCATGAAAAAAAAAAACATGGAGAAATAATATCAAAAACAAATATTTCGAGTGTTTCTGAGTTAGTTAAGTAGAAAAACGCCAAAATGCATATATAATATCTTAAATGGGAAAATGAAAAGTTACTAAAATGTGTACTATTGTTTTTTTTTTTTAACTTATTAGGTACGAAGTCGCTGAAATGCATGAATAATACTCTATATGAAATAACATTACCAAAAACGTAAATTTTCAGTTTTTTCACATTGTTATGAATGAAAACGCCATAATGCATGTAAAGCCCCCTATTTGGGGAAAGGAAACGAGATTTCAGAAACGTATCTAAAATGTGTTCTTTAGCGTGTTAGGCACAAAAATGCTAAAAAGCATACAAATCACCTGATATGGGAATACAAAACAACATTAAGAAAACGTTTCTTTTGAGTGTCCTACGTACCAAAACGAAAAAAAAAAAAAACAACCTTTATGAGGAAACAGAATAACATTACCAAAAACAAGTATTTTAAGTGTTTTGTAAGATTGTTACGTAAAAAAAGCCTAAATGAATCGAAAATACCCTATATGGGAAAAATGAAGTCATTACGAGAAACGTGAATTATGAGTGTTTTTGACCTTCTTAGTATCAAAAGGGTAAAACGCATGAATAACACCCTATATGGAGAAATTGATATATGAAACGACATTAAAAACGCATGAAAATACCCTATATAGAGAAATAGAATATATTTACCAAAAACGTGTATTTTGAGTGTCTTTTTAACCGTATTATGTACAAAATCGCCTATCATCAAACAAAACACCCTGCATATGGAAATGAAAGGACATTACGAGAAACGTTTGTTATGTTATTTCTTTTTCATTACTTTCTTAAGTACCAAATCAGTAAAAAGCTTTAATAGTCCTCTGAAGAAAAAGAACAACCTTACCAAAAACGTGTATTTTTTTACATTGATAATTATATAATTACCAAAACGCCAACATGCATGTAAAGCAACCTATATTAAGAAACGAAACGAAATCACTAGAAACTTGAATTTTTTTTTTTTTTGAGCGTGTTAGGCACCAAATCAGTAAGAAGCACCGAAATCACCCTATAGGGGAATATAAAACAACTTTACTAAAACGTGTCCTTAGAGTGTTTTTTTTAGGTTCTTACGAACTAAAATGTCAAAATACATGCAAACACCCTGTTAGGTACCAAAGCACCAAAAAGACCCTATATGAGGAAATGAAAGGACAACAAAAAACGTGTATTATGAGTTTTTTTTCTTCTAGCTTCTTAGGTACCAAAACACTAAAATAAATGAGTAGCACACTGTATGGAGAAAGAGAAACAAATTACCAAAATCGCGTAATTTGAATGTTTTTTTCACATTGTCAGGTAGCAAAACACCATAATGCTTGCTCGCTATACGAGAAAATTTAACAATAATGTAAGAAATGTGTTTTTATGTGTTTTTCACAAAAATGCTAAATAGCATGGAAACCACCTTATATAGAAATGCAAAATAATAAGCATGTCTTTTAAGTGTTTTAAACTTTTTACGTACCAAAAGGCTAAAACACGTGCAACAAACACAAAAACCTTACCAAATACAAAAACCTTACTAAAAACGTGTATTTTGAGTCTTTTTGAGTCTGTTACGTACATCATATTAAAAATTCATGTAAAGCACCCCGTATGGGGAAACGATAGAACATTACGAGAAACGTGCATTGTCATTGTTTTGAGTCTCTTAGGTACCAAACACTAAACCGTTTGAATGAAAATTGAATATATCCTATATTTCTTAATAGAGAAACAGAACATCACCCAAAACGTGTTTTTATTTTTATTTTATTTTTTTTTACCTTGTTATGTACCAAAACGTCAAAATACATACGAAGCATCCTATATGGGGAAATAGAAAGACATTAGGTGAAAAAAGTTTTATTAGTGTTTTTGAGCTTCCTAAGTACCAAAACGCTAAAACGCATGAATAGCACCCTATATAGAGAAAAAGAACAACATTACCTGAAATCTTTATTTTGAGCGTTTCTCATATTATGTAGCAAAACATCATAATGCATGTAGATCCCTATATAAAAAAGCAAAACTATATTACAGGAAACGTGTCTTTTGAGTGTTTACTTGAGTGTTAGGAATCAAAATGCTAAAAAGCATTGAAAGCACTCTATTTGGCAATATAAAATAACATTACCAAGAAAGTATCTTTAGAGTGTTTTTGACCTTCTTACGTCCGAAATCGATGAAACGCATGCAAAACAACCTTTACGGAGAAACACAATAACATTACCAAAAACTTGTATTGTGATTGTTTTTGTGCTTGTTAAATACAAAAATGCCAAATTACACGCAAAGCATCCTACATGGAGAAAAGAAAGGACATTACGAGAAAAGTGTATTATGAGAGATTTTGAGCTTTTTAGGTACCAAAACTCAAAAAACACGTGATTAGCACTTTATATGGAAAAACAACTCTACCGAAAACTTTTACTTAAACTTTTTTTCATATTGTTAAGTACCAAAAGTCCAAATACATTGGAAGCCCCCTTTATCGGGAAACGAAACGACATTATCATCAACGTGTCTTTTCAGTGTTTTTGAACGTGTTAGACACCAAAACGCTAAAAAAGCATGGAAAGCGCTTTATAAAGGAATACAAAACAACATTACTAAAAACGTGTTTTATAGGTTCTTATGTACAGAAACGCTAAAACCCAAGCAAAACACCCTTTATGGAGAAGCAAAATAAATATTTCGTTGATAAATTACATTCAGGACAGTTAGGGAACATCCCTTACAGAAGAATAAGATCACAGAAAAATGGTCCTAAATGGATGACTGAGGTTAAAACACTACATAGGGCGAAAGAGAAGTATATATGAGATTAAAGACAGGGGAAGTGGTTTTAAGGCCATAATATAATGAATTAGAAAAGTCAGGAGTTTAACAAGGAAAGCTAAAAATAGTTATGAATTAAAGGTAGCCAGCCAAGCAAAGATGGACCACAAGGGATTTTATCAGGCATATAAGACGAAGAACAGAGAAACAATAGTTCCTTAAAGACAGCAGAATAGGACCTGCTTAGTTGTTGGGAGGAGATTAGTAAAATTGTGAACAAGTATTTTTTAACTGTCTTTGCCCAGGAAAACATGCAGAATTTGCCGAATAGTGAGAAGATATTTAGAGTAGAAGAGAATGAGAAGCTCACAGATATTACCATAACTAAAGAGATAGTGGAACAGTAGATAGATAAGCTGAAAAGTTCAAGTCACCAGGACCAGATGAAATATATTCCAGAGTATTTAAGAATTGGAAAAAGGTTATAAGTAATCTGGATAAGGTCATGGCCAAGCGGCAGGCGACAGAGTGTTGTAATAAACGGCTCTAAATCCGAGTGGGGTCAAGTAATTAGTGGGGTGACAAAGGGATTATTAGTAATAGGGCTGATGTTGTTTGTAATATGTCAATGACTTGGATAGTGGAATTAATAGTGTTGTTAGTAAATTTGCGGATGACACGAGAGTATGTAGATTAATTAGGTCAGAATCGCATACCATCGCCTTGCAGGCAGATTTGGATAGGATGAACGAATGGACAGACAGATGGCAAATGCAGTTAAATATCAACAAATGCATACATAATGAACAACCAAGTTCTGGTAGGTTCAGGGTAAGAAAAAGATTTGAGATTTAAAGCTAGCTCTGAACTCCGTCTAAGAAAGCAATGCAAAGAGGCCAGAAACAAAGCAAATAGTGTATTATGATTCATTTTCAGGAGTGCTAAAAGTAAAACTCCCGAAATAATATTAAAGTTACATTTAGCGCTGGTCAGACTTCATCTAGACTACGCTGTCCTATTCTGGTCACCACATCACAGGAAGGATAAAGGTCTATTAGAATCACTTCAAAGGAGAATGACTAAAAGGATACAGGGGATGAGGAGTATTCCTTACGAAGCGACATTCAAGCTGTTAAATTTACATTCTTTAGAGAGACGTAGGTTAATAGTGGACCTGAGAGAAGTCTTTAAGTGGTATATGGGTTATTATAACAAGGGGAACATAAGGAAAATTCTTAGAATCTGTAACCATGATAGAACAAGAATAATAGAACATCAAGTTTTCAGGCTTGAGCCTGAAAACTTGATGTTCAAAAAGGAAACAGGAAGGAATTGGTTTTCAAATAAAGTAGTAGATGATTGGAACGGACTTAATAGTCAAGCTGTTACTGCTGAGGCATTTGGCACCTGTAAGAAAAAATTACACATTTATAGATGGGGATGATAGGTGGAAATACGTAGGCATATTTCATACAAGTACTGCCACGTGTAGGCCTGATGCCTTCTTGCTTATTTCCTTATTTCTTATGTTCTTATGTTCTTATTACCAAAAGTGTGTATTTTCAGTGTTTTTCAGCTATTCCGTGAAAAATAAAATGCCAAATTGCATGCAAAGCACCCTAAATGAGGAAAAAAAGGGATATTACGAGGAACGTGCATTATAAGTGTTTTTGAGATTCTTAGACACCAAAACGCTGAAACTCATGAATAACACTCTTAATTGAGAAACAGAACAACCTTACCAAATGCGTGTATTTTGAATGTTTTTCACATTCTTGGTTACCAAAACCCCGAAAATGCATACGAAACTAGCTTTATGTGGAAAGAAAAAAAAAAGACATTTCCAGAAAAGTGTCTTTTGAGTGTTTTTGAGCGTGTTAGGCAATAAAGCCCTAAAAAGCAGGGCAATCACATTACATGGGAATAAAACCAACTTTTACCAAGAACTTGCCTTTAAGTGTTTTTGAGCTCCCAACATACCAAAACGCTAAAACGCATGCAAAACACCCTTTATGAAGAAACAGAATAACATTACCAAAAACATGTATTTTGAGTGTTTTTGATCATGTTACCCATAAAAACGCTTAAATACATGCAAAGAACCCTATGTTTGGGAAACGAAAGGACATTACGAGAAATGTGTATTATGAATGTTATTAAATTCCTTAAGCACCAAAAAGCTAAAACCCACAAATAACACTCTTTATAGAGAAACAAAAAAAAAAAAAAAAGATGCCAAAATTCTGGCAAAATTTAGGGAAATTATGTGGAAAAAAGAACATTATCAAAAAAGTTAATTTTAGCTTTTTTTCGCACAGTTATGTACCAAAACCTAAATTGCATGCAAAGCCACCTCTGTAGAGAAATTAAACGACTTTACTAGAAACCTGTCTTTTGAGTGTTTTTCAGCATGTTAGGCACCAAAACAATAAATAATATGGAAGTCACTCTATATGGGAATTCAAAACAAAATCACTTAACACTTGTCTTTTCAGTGTTTTGCGTAGAAACACGCTAAAACGGATGCAAACAAACCAATATGAAGAAATAGAATAACATTGCCAAAAAGGTATATTTTGAGTGTTTTTGAGCCTGTTACCTACAAAAAACGTGAAAATGGATGCAAAGCACTCTATATTGTGAAAGAAAAGGACATTACGAGAAACCTGTATAATGAGTGTTTTATAGTTTCACAATAACCACAAGGCAAAAGTTTCTTAGATACCAAAATGCTGAAACTCATGAATAAAATTCTTGATTGAGATACAGAACAACCTTACCAAATTCGTGTATTTTGAGTGTTTTTCACATTCTTTGTTACCAAAACACGAAATTGCATGCGAAACTAGGTTTATGTGAGGAAAAAATTATATTGCCAGAAAATGTCTTTTGAGTGTTTATGAGTGTGTTAGGCAATAAAGTACTTAAAAGAAGGGCAATCACATTACATGTGAATAAAACAAACTTTTACCAAAAACTTGCCGTTAAATATTTTTGAGCTCCTTACATAGCAAAACGCTAAAACGAATGCAAAAAATCCTTCATAGAGAAACACAATAACATTACCAAAAAACATGTATTTTGAGTGTTTTTTATCATGTTACCTATAAAAACGCTTAAATACATGCAAAGAATCCTATGATTGGGAAACGAAAGGACATTACGAGAAACGTGTATTATAAGTGTTTTTAAGTTACTTAAATACCAAAAAGCTAAAACCCACAAATAACACTCTTTATAAAGAAACAAAAAAAAAATAAATAAAAATAAATAAATAAATAAATAAATGAAATAAATGAAAATAATATTTTTTTTTTTGTTATTCATCTTCATAGGTACCGAGAGGCCAAAATTCTGTTAAAAATCAGGGAAATTATGTGGATAAAAGAACATTATCGAAAAAGTTAATTTTAGCTTTTTTTTTCGGACTGTTATGTACCAAACCCTAAAGTGCATGCAAAGCCATCTATATGGGGAAATTAAACGACTTTACCAGAAACTTGTCTTTTGAGTGTTTTTCAGCATGTTAGGCACCAAAACGATATATAATATGGAACGATATGGATATATAATATGGATATATAATAGGTACCGAGATCCCAAAATTCTGGCAAAATTCAAGGAAATTATATGAAAAAAGAACATTATCAAAAAAGTTAATTTTAGCATTTTTTTTCGGAGTGTTATGCACAAAACCCTAAAATACATGCAAAGCCAACTATATGGAGAAATTAAACGACTTTACGAGAAACCTGTGTTTCTAGTGTTTTTTCAGCATGTTAGTCACCAAAACAATAAATAATATGGAAGTCATTCTATATGGGAATCCAAAACAAATTACTGAAAACGTGTCTTTTCCATGTTTTAAGTAGAAAAATGCTAAAACGGATGCAAACCAAGCAACATGAAAAAATTGAATAAGATTACCAAAAAGCTATATTTTCAGTATTTTTGAGCTTTTTACAAAAAACGCGAAAATGGATGGAAAGCTCTCTATATTGGTTAACAAAAGGACATTACGAGAAACATGTATAATGAGTGTTTTATAGATTCTCAAGAAGCACAAGGCAAAAAACGCAAAAACTCGTATATATGGAGAAGTTTCTTAGATACCAAAATGGTGAAACTCCTCAATAACACTCTTAATTGAGAAACAGAACAACCTTACCAAATGCGTGTATTTTGAGTGTTTTTCACATTAATAGTTACCAAAACCCCAAATTGCATGTGAAAGTAGCTTTATGTGGAAAAAAAAAGTGACATTAACAGAAAAGTGTCTTTTAAGTGTTTTTTTTTTTTTTTTTAGCATGACAGGCAATAAAGCACTAAAAAGCAAGGGAATCACATTACATGGGAATAAAACCAACTTTTACCAAGTGTTTTTTCCAAGTGTTTTTGAGCTCCTTATATACCAAAACGCTAAAACGCATGCAAAACACCCTTTATTTAGAAACAGAATAACATTACCAAAAACATGTATTTTGAGTGTTTTTGATCATGTTACCTATAAAAACGCTTAAATACATGCAAAGAATCTTATGTTTGAGAAACGAAAGGACATTTCGAGATACGTGTATTATGAGTGTTTTTAAGTTCTTTAAGTACCAAAAACCTAAAACCCACAAATAACACTCTTTATAGAAAAAAAGAAAAAAAATAATAAAAAATAGGATTTTTTTATTCATCTTCATAGGTACCGAGATAGCAAAATTCTGCCAAAATTCAGGGAAATTATGTGAAAAAAAGAACATTATGAAAAAAAGTTAATTTTAGCTTTTTTTTCGGACTGTCTTGTACCAAATTCTAAAGTGCATGCAAAGTCAACTATATGGGGAAATTAAACGACCTTACCAGAAACATGTCTGTTGTGTTTTATTTCAGCATGTTAGGCACCAAAACGATAAATAATATAGAAGTGTCTTTTTAGTGGTTTACGTAGAAAAACGCTAAAACGGATGCAAACCAAAGAATATGGAGAAATAGAATAACATTACCAAAAGGTATACCAAAAGGTTTGACCTTCTTACCTTCTAAAAACGCGAAAATGGATGGAAAGCATTCTATATTAGGATACAAAAGGACATTACGAGAAACGTGTATAATGAGTGTTTTATAGTTTCACAACAGCCACAAGGCAAAAATCGCAAAAACTCGGGGTATATGGAGAAGTTTCTTAGATAACAAAATGCTGAAACTCAGAAATAACACTCTTTATTAAGAATACAGAACAACCTTACCAAATGCATGTATTTTGAGTGCTTTTCACATTCTTAGTTACCAAAACCAAAAATTGCATGCGAAACTAGCTTTATGTGGGAAAAAAATGACATTACCAGAAAAGTGTCTTTTGAGTGTTTTTGAGGCAATAAAGCACTAAAAAGGAGGGCAATCACATTATATCGGAATAAAACAAACTTTTACAAAGAACTTGCCTTTACGTGTTTTTGAGCTTCTTACATACCAAAACGCTAAAACGCATGCAAAACACCTTTTATGGAGAAACAGAATAACATTACCAGAAACATGTATTTTGAGTGTTTTTGATCATGTTATCTATCAAAACGCTTAAATACATGCAAATAACCCTATGTTTGGAAAATGAAAGGATGTTACGAGAAACGTGCATTATGAGTTTTTTTTTAAGTTCGTTATGTATAAAAACCTAAAACCCACAAATAACACTCTTTATAGAATGTTTTTTTACCTAACAATGTGAAAAAGACTCAAAAAGCACATTTTTTGTAATATTGTTCTTTTCTCCATATAGAGTGCTCTTCAATGTGTCAAATAGGTCTTGGTACCTTAGAAATAGAAAAAAAACACACTCATAATAAAAGTTTCTTCTAATGTCTTTTCGTTTCCCATTCCAAAGTATTTTGCATGCATTTATGTTTTTTTTTATATGTAAAAATAAAAAAAAATTGTTTATGGTAATAAAGTGTGTTTTGCATACATCTCAGCGTTATGGTACGTAAGTAGCTGAAAATACCCAAAAGATAAATTTTTGGTTGTCTTGTTCTTTCATATAGGTAGCTTTCCATGCTTTTTATAACTTTGGTACCTACCACGTTCATCAACACTCAAAAGACATGTTTCTGGAAATGTCGTTTCATTTTCCCATAGATGGTGCTCTGGAGGCATTTTGACGTTTTGGTACATAAAATTATGAAAAACACTCAAAATAAACGTTTTTGGTAATGTTCTGTTTCTCCATATACAGTGGTACTAGTTTTCGCGTTTGGTACCTAAGACGCTCAAAAACACTAATACATCTTTCTCGTAATGTCCTTTATTTTATCCATATTGGGTGATTTCCATGCATTTTGGCGTTTTGTTACGTAACAATGTGAAAAAACACTCAAAATATACGTTTTCGGTAATGTTCTTCTCTTTCTTCATATATAATGTACATGGGTTTATGCATTTTGCTACCTAAGAATCTCAAAACACTGATAAATGAAGTGTCTTTTTATTTCTTTTCCTATCGCCATTTAGGATACTCTGCATGCTTTTTTGCTTATTTTATACGTATACGTAAGAAGCTAAAAAAATTAAAAAATAAAAATACACGTTTCTGGTAATGTTATTCGGTTTCTCCATAAAATGTGCTTTGCATGCTTTTTAGCGTTTTGGTACGTAATTAGCTGTAAAAACTCTCAAAAGACACGCTTTTGGTAATGTTTTGCTTTTCCAAATAGGGAGCTTTTGTTGCTTTTTAGCGTTTTGGTATCTAATATTGTTGTGTTTCTCGAAAGAGAGTATTATTCATGCATTTTCGCGTTTTGGTACCTGAGAAGCTCAAAAACGTTCTTAATATAAGTTTCTCATAATGTCTTTGGTTACTTTTTTTTTGCGTAACAAGCTCAAAACATTGAAAATACACGCTTTTTTGGTAATGTTATTCAGTTTTTCCAAAAAAAAAAGCGTTTTGGATGCGTTTAAGTGTTTTTGTATGTAAGTATCTCATAAGCACTGAAAAGAAAAGTTTTTGTAATCTTTTGTTTTCTCCTATAGGGTGCTTTCCTTGGTTTTTAGCTTCTTGGTACCTAACTCGCTCATAAACACTGAAAGGACATGTTTCTGGAAATGTTTTCTCTCCCCATATAGTATGCTTTGCATGCATTTTCGCGTTGCGGTACCTAATAACGTGAAAAAAGCCTTAAAACACAAGTTTTGGTTAATCTTGTTCTGTTTCTCCATATAGAGTATTGTTAATACGTTTTAGAGTTCTGGTACCTATGAAGCTCAATAGCACTCAAAATATACGTTTCTTTTAATGTTTTATTTTCCCTTTTTAGGGTTATTTGCACGCATTTTATCGTTTTTGCATGGAACAGGCTCAAAATCTATCAAAATGCATGTTTTTGGTAAAGCTGTTGAATTTCTCCATAAAGTGTGTTTTGCAACCGTTGTAGCGGTTTGGTAAGTAGCTTAAAACACTTAATGTTTTCTCATTTACGGTACTTTCCATGCTTCTTAAGAACTTTTTGTGCCTAACAAAATCATAAACTCTCAAAAGACATGTTTCTGGAAATGTCGTTTATTTTCCCCATATCGGGTGCTTTGCATGCATTTTGGCGTTTTGATACATAACAAAGCTAAATACACCTAAAATACACGTTTTCTTCATACAGAATGCAAATCATACGTTTAATCGTTTTGTTACCTAATAAGCTAAAAAAAAAAAATCATAATATTAGTTTCTCTTAAAGTCTTTTCGTTTTCTTATATAGGGTACTTTATATGCATTTTGACGCTCTTGTACATAACAAGCTGAAAAATCGCTAAAAATGCTCGTTTTTGGTAATGTTTTTGTTTCTGCATGAAGGGTGTTTTTGCATGTTTTATCGTTTTGGTACATTATGAATTTAAAAACTTCCAAACACGTGAAAAGTCACGTTATTTCTTTTTCCCTTCCAACATAGTGCTCTTTTCCTACTTCTTAGTGTTTTGGTGCCTAACACGTAGAAACACTCTCAAAAGACAGGTTTCTTGTAATGTGGTTTTTGTGTCGTCTTTTAGAGGTCTTTGCATGTATTTTTGCGTTTTGGTACCTAATAATATGAAAACCACTCAAAATATATATTTTCATTCGTGTTGTTTTGTTTCTCCATATAGAGTACTATTAAGGTGCCTTTATGTTTCGTACCTTAAAAGCTTAAAAGCTCTCATAATACACGTTTCTCGAAATGTCTTCGTTTCCCGGCATAGGGAACTTTGCATACATTTCGGCGTTTTTCTACTTACATACCTGAAAAACACTGAAAATATAGTTTTTTTTTTGTATTGTTATTTTGTTTCTCCATAAACCATGTTTTACGTCTGTTCAAGCGTTTTGATATAAAAGTAGCTCAAAAACACTAAAAAAATACCATTTTTTTGGTAATTTTGTTTTGTATTGCCATATAGGATGCTTTTCATTTTTATTTTTTTAGAGTTTGGTGCCTAACACGCTCATAAACACTAAAAAATTCACGTTTCTGAAAATTTCGTTTCGTTTCTCCCATACATTGCTCTTTGCTTGAATTTCGACGTTTTGGTACATAACATTGTGAAAACAAACAAAATACACGTTTTTAGTAATGTTGCTCTGTTTCTCCATAAAGAGTGGTATTCATGCATTTTCGTATTTTTCAACTTAATAAGGTCTAAAACACTTACAATATGCGTTTCTCGTAATGTCTTTTCGTTTCCCCATATTGGGAACTTTACATGAATTTTGACAATTTTTTACGTAATTAGCTTAAAACCTTAAAAATACACGTTTTACCGTTTCTCCATAAAAGGTGTTTTGCATGCGCCTTTGCGTTTTAGTATGTAAGTAGCTCTAAACAATGAAAAGACTTTTTTGTAATGTTTTGTTTTCCCATGTATGGTTCTTTCCTTGCTTTTTAGCGTTTCGGTACCTAATACGCTTACAAACACTGAGAAGACACTTTTCTAGAAGTGTCGTATTTTCCCTCATATATGATGCTTTGCATGCATTTTAGCGTTTTTGTTTCTCCATATAGAGTGCTATTCATTCGCTTTAGCGTTTTGGTACCTAATAAGTTGAAAACACTCATACTGCACGTTTCTCGTAATGTACTTTCGTATCCATATATAGTCCATATATTTTGCATGCATTTTGGCGCTTTTGTACGTGACAAGCTTAAGAAATAAAATGAAATACTAGTTTCTGGTAAGCTTATTTGTTTTTTCCATGAAGGGATTTTTGCAAGCATTTTAGCGTTTTTGTACGTTAGTAGCTGAAAGATACCCCCAAAAATACGTTTTTTGGGGGAATTGTTGGTTTTGCTTTTCCAGTATAGGGAAGTTTTCATGCTTTTTACTGTTTTGTTGTTAACAAGTTTATATACAGCTATACATGGAAATAAAAAAAAAAAAAAACTGCTTTGCCAAAAACGTGTCTTTTGATTATTTTTTTTCAGCTTCTTACGTACCAAGAAGGTAAAATGCATGAAAAACACCCTTTATGGAAAAAAAGAATAATATCACCAAAAAGAAATCGTTTGAGAGTTTTTGAGCTTGTTAGGTAGAAAAACGCCATAATGTCTGGAAAGTATTCTATATGAAGAAAGAAAAAGACATTACGAGAAACGTGTATTATGAGTAAATTTGAGCTTCTTAGGTAGCAAAATGTGAAAACGCATGAATAGCACTCTGTATGGATTAACATAACAACATTACCAAAACCGTGTATTTTGAGTGTTTTTTTCCATATTGTTAGGTGCCAAAAAGCCAAAATGTATGGAAGCCCACTAACTAACAAACAAAACTAAATTTAATGAAACGTGTTTTTTGAATGTTTATGAAACTGCTAGGTATCAGAATGCTAAAAAGCATGGAAAGATCACAATATGGGAATAAAAAACATTATCAAAAACATGTCTTTTCAATCTTTTTGAGCTTCTTACGTACCAAAACGCTAATACGCTTGCAAAACGCTCTTTATGGAGAAACAGAATAAAATTGCCAAAAACAAGTAATTTATGTGTTTATGAGCTTGTTACGTAGAAAACGCAAAAATGCATGCAAAGTAACCTTTATGAGGAAATGAAACAATGTTTCCAGAAACTTGTCTTTTGAGTGTTTAGATACTAAATCGATATAAAGCTTGGAAATCATTTGATTTGAACAACAAAACAACACTAAGGAAAACGGGTCTTTTAAGTGTTTTTGAGCTTATTACATACCAAAAACCTAAGCCGGATGCAAAAAAAAAAAAAAAACTTCATGGAAACATAATAACATTACCAAAAACTTGTAATTGGAGTGTATTTCTCATTGTTAGGTACGCATGCAAAGCATGCGAAAGGAAACGAGTTTTCCAGAAAGGTGTCTTTTGAGTGTTTATGAGTGTTCTAGCTCCAAAACGATGAAAAGCATGGAAATCACACTGTAATGGAAAACAAAACATTAACAAAAATGTCTCTTTTCAGTATTTTTGATCAACTTTTGTATCAGAACGCTAAAACGCATGGAAAACAAACTTGATGGAGAAACAGAATAACATTACCAAAGTTTTTTTTTATTGTTTTTGAGGCTGTTATGTGAAAAACGTCAAAATACATTCCAAGTACCCTATTTGGTTAAGTGGAAAAAAAATATATTACGAGAAAGGTGTTTTTTTTTACTTCTTAGGTAACAAACCGCTAAAGGGCAATAATTAGCACTCTATAGAAAAAAAAAAAAAACTGAACAATATTACCAAAAACATGTATTTTGAGTGTATTTCACATTGTCAGGTACCAAAACTCCAAAATGCAAACAAAACACCCTATATGGTGAAAGAAAACGAGATTTCAAGAAAAGTGTCTTTTGATTGTTAATGTGTGTATTAGATACCAAAAGGAAAAAAAAAAAGAAACAAAAAAGCACACTATATGGGAAAACAACACATTACCAGAAACGTTTTTTTCCACTGTTTTTGAGCAACTTATGTACCAAAACTTTGAAACGCATGCAAAATATTATTAATAACATTAAGAAAATTAGTATTTTGAGTGTTTTTTTTTAACTTGTTTTGTAGAAAAACGCCAAAAAGTAAGCAAAGTACCCTAAATGGGGAAATGGATAAACATTACGAAAAACGTGTATTATGAGTATTTTATTAGTTTCATAGGTACCAAAACGCTATGAATGAGTATGAATAACACTCTATAGAGAGAAACAGAATTACATTACGTGTTATTTTGAATGTATATCATATTGTTAGTTTTTAAAATCCGTGAAAAGAACCCTATATGGAGAAAGGAAGAGAGATTTCCAGAAAAGTGTTTTTTTTTTTATATTTATGTGCGTGGAAACACCGAAATGATAAAAAAAAAAAAAAAAAGGAGGGAAAGTACCCTATATGGGAGAACAAGACATTACCAAAACGTCTTTTTATAGTGTTTTTGAGCTACTTACGTACCAAAAACGCTGAAACGCTTGCAAAAAAAAAAAAAAAAAAACATGAAGAAACAGTATAAGTATCAAAAACGTGTTTTTGTTTGTTTTTGAGTTTAGTACGTGGAAAAATGCCAAAATGCCAAAAGACTCTGTAATGTTAAACGAAAAGACATTACGAAAAACGTGTATTATGAGAGTTTTAGAGCTTCTTAGGTAGCAAAATACTAAAACGCATGAATTTTATAGTGCACTTTATATCGACAAATCAGAACATTACCAATAATTTGTATTTTGAGTGTTTTTTTTATCATTATGTACCAAAATGCCCTAATGTATTCACAGACACCTATATAGGGAAATAAAACTACATTACTAGAAAAATGTCTTTTGAGGGTTTTTATTTTATTTATTTATTTTTTCCTTTTTTTTTTCGTATTAGCCATCATAACGCTAAAATGCATGGAAATCACCCTATATGGGAATATACATGTAAAACAACATTACGAACGTGTCTTTTCGGGGTTTTAGAATTTCTTTAGCACCAAAACTCTAAAACATGCAAAACACACTTTATATATATATATATATATATATATATATATATATATATATATATATATATATATATATATATATATATATATATATATATATATATATATATATATATATATATATATATATATATATATATATATATATATATATATATATATATATATATATATATATATATATATATATATATATATATATATATATATATATATATATATATATATATATATATATATATATATATATATATATATATATATATATATAAAAGAGAATAACCTTACGAAAAACAAGTATTTTGAGTGTTTTTGAGCTTGTTACGTAAAGAAACGCCAAAATATATGCAAAATCCTCTATTTTGGGAAACGAAAGGACATTATGAGAGATCTATTATAATCGTTTTTTTTTTTTACCTTTTTAGGTAAAAAGACGCTAAAACGCATTGACAGCACTTAATATGAAAAAAAAAAACATTACCTAAAACATATATTTTGAGTGTATTTAACAAAACGCCAAAATGCATGCAAAGCAACGTGTATGGCAATATAAAACATCATTACGAAAAAACGTGTCTTTTGAATGTTTGAGTTCCTTATTATTTATCGTTTTGGTGCCTAACATGCTGAAAAACACTCAAAAGACAGATTTCTGGTAAGGTCTTTAATTTCCTCACAAGCGAGGCCTTGTATGTCTTTTGAGTGTTTTTGAGCGTGTTACGCAATAAAGCACTAAAAGGAAGGCCAATCACATTACATGGGAATAAAAACAAATTTTACCAAGAACTTGCCTTTAAGTGTTTTTGAGCTCCTTACATACCAAAACGCTAAAACGCATGCAAAATACTTTTTATGGAGAAACAGAATATTATTACGAAATACATGTATTTTGAGTGTTTTTGATCATGTTATCTATAAAAACGCTTAAATACATGCAAAGAACCTTATGTTTGGGAAACGAAAGGACATTACGAAAAACGTGTATTATGAGTGTTTTTTTTAAGTTCCTTCAGTACCTAAAAGCTAAAACCCACAAATAACAGTCTTTATTTAAAAAAAAAAAAATAATAAACAAAAAAATATAAAAAATGGGATTTTTTTTTTTGTTATTCATCCTTATAGGTACCGTGATGACAAAATTCTGCCAAAATTCAGGGAATTTATGTGGAAAAAAGAACATTACCAACAAAGTTAATTATAGCTTTTTTTTCGGATGAGTTAATTATAGCTTTTTTTTCGGATTATTATGTACCAAACCCTAAAGTGCATGCAAAGCCACCTATATAAGGAAGTTAAACGACTTTACCAGAAACCTTTCTTTTCAGTGTTTTTCAGCATGTTAGGCACCAAAACGATAAATAATATGGAAGTCAGTCAATATGTGAATCCAAAACAAAATTACTGAAAATGTGTCTTTTCAGTGTTTTACGTAGAAAAACGCTAAAGCGAATGCAAACCAACCTATATGAAGAAATAGAATAACATTACCAAAAAGATATATTTTGAGTGTTTTTGAGCTTGTTACCTAAAAAAAATGCAAAAATGCATGTAAAGCACTCTATATTAGGAAACAAAAGGACATTACGAGAAACGTGTATAATGAATGTTTTATAGTTTTAAAAGAACCACAAGGCTATAAACGCAAAAACTCGTGTATATAGAGAAATTTCTTACCTACCAAAATGATGAAATGCATGAATAACACATTTAATCGATAAACAGAACTACCTTACCAAATTGTGTATTTTGAGTGTTTTTCACATTCTTAGTTACGAAAATGCCAAATTACATGCGAAACTACCTTCATGTGGGAAAAAAAAATGACATTACCAAAAAAGTGTCTTTTTAGTGTTTTTGAGCGTGATATGCAACAAAGCACTAAAAAGCAGTACAATCACATTACATGGGAATAAAACCAACTTTTAAGAAGAACTTGCCTTTAAGTGTTTTTAACTTCTTACATACCAAATCGCTAAAACGCATGCCAAACACCCTTTATGGAGAAAGAGAATAACATTACCAAAAATATGTATTTTGAGTGTTTTTGATCATGTAATCTATAAAAACGCTTAAATACACGTAAAAAACCCTATGTTTGTATAACAAAAGCAAATTACGAAAATCGTGTATTATGAGTGTTTTTAAGTTCCTTAAGTGCCAAAAAGCTAAAACCCACAAATAACACTCTTTATAGAGAGAAAAAAAAATTTTTGTTATTCATCTTCAGAGGTACCGAGATGCCAAAATTGTGGCAAAATTCAAGGAAATTTTGTAAAAAAAAATCATTATAAAAATTTTTTTTTAGCTTTTTTTCCGGAGTTATGTACAAACCCTGAAGTGCATGCAAATCCAGCTATATGGGGAAATTACACGACTTTATCAGAAACCTGTCTTTTGAGTGTTTTCAGCAATTTCAACAATATTACTGAAAACGTTTCTTTTCAGTGATATACGTAGAAAAACGCTAAAACGGATGTAAACCAACCAATATGAAGAAATAGAATAACATTACCAAAAAGATATATTTTGATGTGTTTTTGAGCTTGTTGCCTACAAAAAATACAAAAATGGATGAAAAGCACTTTATATTGACAAAGAAAAGGACATTACGAGAAACGTGTATGAGTGTTTTATAGTTTGACAAGAACCACAAGGTAAAAAACTCAAAAACTCGTGTACATAAAGAAGTATCTTACATACCAAAAAGCTGAAACTCATGAATATCACTTTTAATTTTGAAACAGAAATACCTTACCAAATGTGTGTATTAGAAAGGTTTCTTACATATCAAAATGCTAAAATTCATGAATAACACTTTTAATTAAGAAATAGAACAACCTTACTGTGTTTTGAGTTTTTTTTCACATTCTTAGTTACCAAAACCCCAAATTCCATGCAAAACTAGCTTTATGTGGGAAAAAAAAATCATATTACTAGAAAAGTGTCTTTTGAGTGTTTTTGAGCATGTTAGGCAATAAAGCACTAAAAAGCAGAACAATCACATTATATTGGAGTAAAAACAACTTTTAACAAAAACTTGCCTTTAAGTGTTTTTGAGCTCATTACATAACAAAAAGCTAAAACGCATGCAAAACACCTTTTATGGAGAAACTGAATAAAATTACCAAAAACATATATTTTGAGTGTTTTTGATCATGTTATCTATAAAAATGCTTAAATACATGCAAAGAACCTTATGTTTGCGAAACGAAAGGACATCACGAGAAATGTGTATTATAAGTGTTTTTAAGTTCTTTAAGTACCAAAAAGCTAAAACCCACAAATATCACTCTTTATTTAGAAAAAAAAGTAAGAAAATAAAAAAAATAGGATTTTTTTTTTATTCATCTTTATAGGTACAGAGATGCCAAAATTCTGGGAAAATTCTGGGCTATTATATGATAAAAGAAAATAATAAAAAAAGTTAATTTTAGCTTTTTTTCCGGACTGTTATGTACCAAACCCTTAAGTGCATCCAAAGACTCCTATATGAGGAAATTAAACGACCTTACCAGAAATCTGTTTTTTGAGTGTTTTTCAGCATGTTAGGCACCAAAACGATAAATAATAAGGAAGTCACTGTATCTGAGAATCCAAAAGAAAATTGCTGAAAACGTGTTTTTTCTGTGTTTTACGTAGAAAAATGCTAAAACGGATGCAAAACCAACCAATATCAAGAAATAAAAAAAAACATTACCAAAAAGGTATATTTTGAGTGTTTTTCAGTTTCTTACATAGAAAAAACGCGAAAATTCATGCAAAGCACTCTATATTAGAAACCAAAAGGACTTTGCAAGAAAAGAGTATAATGAGTTTTTATAATTCAAAAGAACCAAAAAGCAAAAAACACAAAAACTCGTGTATATGGAGAAGGTTCCTATATATTAAAATGCTGAAACTCATGAATAACACTCTTAATTGAGAAACAGAACAACCTTACTAAATGCGTGTATTTTGAGTGCTTTTCACATTCTTAGTTACCAAAACCCTAAATTGCATGCGAAACCACCTTTATGTGAGAAAAAAATGACATTACCAGAAAAGTGTCTTTTAAGTGTTTTTGAGCGTGATAAGCAATAAAGCAGTAAAAAGCAGGGCTATCATATTACATTGGAATAACAGCAATTTATACCAGAAACTTGCCTTTAAGTGTTTTTGAGCTCCTTACATACCAAACCGCTAAAACGCATGCAAAACAAACTTTATGGAGAAACAGAATAACATTACCAAAAACGTGTATTTTGAGTGTTTTTGATCATGTTATCTATAAAAACGCTTAAATACATGCAAAGAACATTATGTTTGGGAAACAAAAGGACATCACGAGAAACGTGTATTATCAGTGTTTTTTTTTAAGCTCCTTAAGTACCAAAAAGCTAAAACCCACAAATAATACTCTTTATTTAGAAAATAAAAAATAGAAAAAAAATTAAAAGATAGGAATTTTTTTTTGTTATTCATCAAAAAAGTTAATTTCATTTTTTCTTTTTCGGACTGTTATGTACCAAACCCTAAAGTGCATGGAAAGCCTCCTCTATGAGGAAATTAAACGACCTTACCAGAAATCTGTGTTTTGAGTGTTTTTAGCATGCTAAGGCACCAAAACTATAAATAATAAGGAACTCACTCTATATTGGAATCCAAAACAAAGTTACTGAAAACGTGTCTTCTCAGTGTTTTACGTAGAAAAACGCTGAAACGGATACAAAGCAACCAATATCAAGAAATAGAAAAACGTTACTAAAAAGATATATTTTGAGTGTTTTTGAGCTTGTTACCTACAAAAAACGCGAAAATTGATGCAAAGCTCTCTATATTGGGAAGCAAAAGGACATTGCAACAAAAATGTATAATAAGTGTTTTATAGTTCAAAAGAACCACAAGGAAAAAAACGCAAAATCTCGTGTATATGGTTAGGTTTCCTTGATAGAAAAATGGTAAAACTCATGTATAACACTCCTAATTGAGAAACAGAACAACCTTAATAAATGCGTGTATTTTGAGTGCTTTTCACAATCTTAGTTACCAAAATCCCAAATTGCATGCGAAAATAGATTTGTGGGAAAAATAAAGACTTCACCAGAAAAGTGTCTTTTGAGTGTTTATGAGCGTTATAGGCAATAAAGCACTAAAAAGGAGGGCAATCACATTACATTGGAAGCAAGAACTTGCCTTTAAGTGTTTTTGAGCTCCTTATATAACAAAACACTAAAACGCATGCAAAACACTCTTTATGGTGAAACAGAATAACTTTACCAAAAACATGTATTTTGAGTGTTTTTGATCATGTTACCAATAAAAACGCTTAAATACATGCAATGAACAGTATTTTTGGGAAACAAAAGGAGATAACGAGAAACGTGTATTATGAGTGTTTTTTAATTACCAATAAGCTAAAAGCCACAAATAACGTTCTTTATTGAGATATAATAAAATAAAATAGATAAAATAATATAAAGAAAAAATAAATAAAAAAAAACAATATTTTTTTTCTTTCTTATTCATTTTCACAGGTACTGAGATGCCAAAATTCGGGCAAAATTCAGGAAATCATGTGAAATAAGAACATTATCAAAAAAGTTAAATTTAGCTTTTTTTTCGGACTCTTATGTACCAAACCGCTAAAGTGCATGCAAAGCCACCTATATGGGGAAATTAAACGTCTTTGCTAGAAAACGTTCTTATGAGTGTTTTTCAGCATGTTAGCAACCAACACGATAAATAACATAAAAGTGAATCTATATGGGAATTCAAAACAAAATTACTAAAAACGTGTCTTTTCGGTGTTTTAGGTAGAAAAACGCTAAAACGGATGGAAACCAACCAATATGAAGAAATAAAATAACATTACCCAAAAAGTATATTTTAAGTGATTTTGAAATTTTTACCTACAAAAAACACAAAAATGGATGGAAAGCAAAAGAACATTACGAGAAACGTGTATAATGAGTGTTTCATAGTTTCACAAGAACTACAAGGCAAAAAACGCAAAAACTCGTGTATATAGAGAAGTTTCTTACATTCCAAAATGCTGAAACTCTGGAACAACACTCTTAAATGAGAAACAGAATAATCTTACTAAATGCGTGTATTTTGAGTGCTTTTCACATCCTTAGTTACCAAAACCCCAAATTGCATGCGAAACTAGCTGGGAATGTGGGAAAAAAAAAAATGACATTAAGAGAAAAATGGCTTTTGAGTGTTTTTGAGTTTGTTAGGCAATAAAGCACTAAAAAGAAGGGCAATCATATTACATTGGAATAAAACCCATTTTTAACAGGAACTTGCCTTTCAGTGTATTTGAGCTCCTTATATACCAAAACACAAAAATGCATGCAAAATACACTTTATGGTGAAACAGAACATTTCCAAAAACATTTATTTTGAGTGTTTTTCATCATGTTAATAATAAAAAAGCTTAAATACATGCAAAGAACCCTATTTTTTGGGAAACGAAAGGACATTACGAGAAACGTGTATTATTAGTGTTTTTAAGTTCATTAAGTACAAAAAAGCAAAAAGCCACAAATTACACTTTTTATTGAGAAAAAAATTAATTAATTAATTAAAAATACGATATTTTTTTTTTCATTCTTATTCTGCACAGGTAACGAGGTTCCAAAATTCGGGTAAAGTTCAGGAAATCATATGAAATAAGAACATTATCAAAAAAGTTAAATTTAGCTTTTTTTCGGACTGTTATGTACCAAACCCCTAAAGTGCATGCAAAGCCACCTAAATGGGGAAATTAAACGTCTTATGAGTGTTTTTCAGCATGTTAGGAACCAACACGTTATAACCAAAGGAAGTCAATCTATATGGGAATCCAAAACAAAATTACTAAAAACGTGTCTTTTCGGTGTTTTACGTAGAAAACGCTAAAACGGATGCAAACCAACCAAAATGAAGAAATAGAATAACATTACCAAAAAGGTATATTTTGAGTGTTTTTGAAATTGTTACCTACAAAAAACACGAAAATGGATGGAAAGCACTCTATATTGGGAAGCAAAAGACACCAAAAAGCATGTTAGGCACCAAAACGATAAATAATATGAGTCACTCTATATGGAAATCCAAAAACAAAATTACTGGAAACGTGTCTTTTAAAAGATTTACGTAGAAAAACGCTAAAACGGATGCAAACCAACCAATATGAAGAAATAGAATAACTTTACCAAAAAAAGTATATTATGTGTGTTTTTGAGCTTGTTACATAAAAAAAAAAAAACGCGAAAATGGATGCAAAGCACTCTATATAAGGAAAAAAAAAGGATATAACGAGAAACGTGTATAATGAGTGTTTTATAGTTTCACCAGAATCACAAGGCAAAAAACGCAAAAACTCGACGGTATGGAGAAATTTCTAAGATGCCAAAATACTGAAACTCATGAATAACACTCTTAATCAAGAAACAGAACAACCTTACTAAATGCGTGCATTTTGAGTGTTTTTTTACATTCTTAGTTACCAAAACCCCAAACTCCATGCTAAACTAGCTTTATGTGGGAAAAAAATGACATTACCAGAAAAATGTCTTTAAGTGATTTTGAGCGTGTTAGGTAATAAAGCACTAAAAAGCAGGGCATGGGAATAAAACCAACTTTTACGAAGAACTTGCCTTTTTAGTGTTTTTGACACGCATTTAGTAAGGTTGCTCTGTTTCTCAATTAAGAGTGTTATTCATGAGTTTCAGCATATACACGAATTTTTGCGTTTTTTGCCTTGTGGTTTTTTTGCACTATAAAACATTCATTATACACTTTTCTCGCAATGTCCCTTTGTTTCCCAATATAGAGTGCTTTGAATCCATTTTCGCGTTTTTTTCTTGCAGGTAACAAGCTCAAAAACACTCAAAATATACATTTTTGATAATGTTTTTCTGCTTCTTGATATTAGTTGGTTTGTATCAGTTTTAGCATTTTTTCTACGTAAAACACTGAGAAGACACGTTTTCAGTAATTTTCTTTTGGATTCCTACATAGAGTGAATTCCTTATTATTTATCGTTTTGGTGCCAAACATGCTGAAAAACACCCAAAAGACAGATTTCTTGTAAGGTCTTTAATTTCCTCATATTTGTAGGCTTTCCATGTCTTTTCAGTGTTTTTGAGCGTGTTACGCAATAAAGCACTAAAAGCCAGGGCAATCACATTACATGGGAATAAAACCAAATTTTACCAACTTGCCTTTAAGTGTTTTTGAGCTCCTTACATACCAAAACGCTAAAACGCATGCAAAATACATTTTATGGAGAAAAAGAATAACATTACCAAATACATGTGTTTTGAATGTTTTTGATCATGTTATCTATAAAAACGCTTAAATACATGCAAAGAACCTTATGTTTGGGAAACGAAAGAACATTACGAGAAACGTGTATTATGAGTGATTTTTAAGTTCCTTCAGTACCAAAAAGCTAAAACCCACAAATTACACTCTTTAGAAAAATAAATAAATAAATAAAAAAATAAAAAAATTAGATTAAAAAAAAAAAAATATTCATTTTCATAGGTACCGAGATGCCAAAATTCTGCCAAAATTCAGGGAATTTATGTGGAAAAAAGTCATTATCATAAAAATTAATTATAGCTTTTTTATTCGGATTGTTATGTACCAAACCCTAAAGTGCATGCAAAGCCACCTATATAGGGAAGTTAAACGACTTTACCAGAAACCTGTCTTTTCAGTGTTTTTCAGCATGTTAGGCACCAAAACGATAAATAATATGGAAGTCAGTCAATATGTGAATCCAAAAGAAAATTACTGAAAACGTGTCTTTTCAGTGTTTTACATAGAAAAACGCTAAAGCGAATATAAACCATCCTATATGAAGAAATAAAATAACATTACCAAAAAGATATATTTTGAGTGTTTTTGAGCTTGTTACCTACAAAAAATACAAAAATGGATGTAAAGCACTCTATATTAGGAAACAAAAGCACATTACGAGAAACGTGTATAATAAGTGTTTTATAGTTTTAAAAGAACCACAAGGCAATAAACGCAAAAACTCGTGTATATAGAGAAATTTTTACATACCAAAATGATGAAATGCATGAATAACACTTTTAATCGATAAACAGAACTATCTTACCAAATTTTGTATTTTGTGTTTTTCACATTCTTAGTTACGAAAATGCCAAATTATATGCGAAACTAGCTTCTTGTGGGAAAAAAAATGACATTACCAGAAAATGTCTTTTGAGTGTTTTTGAGTGTGATATCCAACAAAGCACTAAAAAGCAGAACAATCACATTACATGGGAATAAAACCAACTTTTACGAAGAATTTGCCTTTAAGTGTTTTTTAACCCCTTATATACCAAACCGCTAAAACGCATGCAAAACAAACTTTATGGAGAAACCGAATAACATTACCAAAAACATGTATTTTGAGTGTTTTTGATCATGTTATCTATAAAAACGCTTAAGTACATCCAAAGAACATTATGTTTTGGAAACAAAAGGACATCACGAGAAACGTGTACTATGAGTGTTTTTATAAGTTCCTTAAGTACCAAAAAGCTAAAACACACAAATAACACTCTTTATTTACAAAATAAAAAATAAAAAAATAAAATAAATAGGATTATTTTTTTTTTGTTATTCATCTTCATAGGTTCCGATATGCCAAAATTCTGGGAAAATTCAGGGCAATAATGTGATAAAAGAATACTATCAAAAAAGTTAATTTCAGCTTTTTTTTCGGACTGTTATGTACAAAACCCTAAAGTGCATGCAAAGCCTCCAATATGAGGAAATTAAACGACTTTACCAGAAATCTGTGTTTTGTGTGTTTTTTTTAGCATGTTAGGCACCAAAACGATAAATAATAAGGAACTCACTCTATATAGGAATCCAAAACAAAGTTACTGAAAACGTGTCTTCTCAGTGTTTTACGTAGAAAAACGTTAAAACGGATGCAAAGCAACCAATATCAAGAAATAGAAAAACGTTACCAAAAGGTGTTTTAGTGTTTTTGAGCTTTTTACCTACAAAAACTCGAAAATTGATGCAAAGCACTCTATATTGGGAAACAAAAGGAGATTGCAATAAAAGTGTATAATGAGTGTTTTATAGTTCAAAAGAACCACAAAGCAAACAACGCAAAAACTCGTGTATATAGAGATATTTCCTATATACCAAAATGCTGAAACTCATGAATAACACTCTTAATTGAGAAACATAACAAACTTACTAAATGCGTGTATTTTGAGTGCTTTTCACATTCTTAATTACCAAAAACCCCAAATTATATGCGAAAAAAAATGACTTTACCAGAAAAGTGTCTTTTGAGTGTTTTTCAGCGTGAAAGGTAATAAAGCACTCAAAAGCAGGGCAATCACATTACATTGAAATATAACCATTTTTTACCAAGAACTTGCCTTTAAGTGTTTTTGAGCTCCTTATATACAAAACTGCTAAAACGCATGCAAAACACACTTTATGGAGAAACAGAATAACATTACCAAAACCTTGTATTTTGAGTGTTTTTGATCATGTTATCTATAAAAACGCATAAATACATGCAAAGAACCTTATATTTGGGAAACGAAAGGACATTACGAGAAACGTGTATTATGAGTGTTTTTAATTTCCTTAAGTACCAAAAAGGTAAATCCCACAAATAACACTCTTTATTGAGAAAAAATAAATAAAAAACAAAAAATAAAAAAATATAATTTTTTTTTTATTTATCTTCATAGGTACCGAGATGCCAAAATTTTGGGAAAATTCAGGTCAAATATATAATAAAAGAATATTATCAAAAAAGTTAATTGTAGCTTTTTTTTCGGACTGTTATGTACCAAACCATAAAGTGCATGCAAAGCCTCCTATATGAAGAAATTAAACGACCTCATCAGAAATCTCTCTTTTGAGTGTTGTTCAGCATGTTAGGCACCAAAACAATAAATAATGAGCTCACTCTATATGGGAATTCAAAACAAAATTATGAAAACGTGTTTTCTAAGTGTTTTACGTAGAAAAACGCTAAAACGGATGCAAACAAACCAATATAAAAAAAAATAGAAAAACATTACCAAAAAGATATATTTTGAGTGTTTTTGAGCTTGTTACCTATAAAAAACACGAAAATTGATGCAAAGTGTATAATGAGTGTTTTATAGTTCAAAGGAACCACAAGGCAAAAAATGCAAAAACTAGTGTATATGAAGAAGTTTCGTTGATACCAAAATGTTGAAACTTATGAACAACACTCTTAATTGAGAAATAGAAAAAATCTTACTAAATGTGTGTATTTTGTGCTTTTCACATTCTTTTTTACCAAAACCCCAAATTGCATGCGAAACCAGCTTTATGTGGGAAAAAAATTAACATTACCAGAAAAATGTCTTTTGAGTGTTTTTGAGCGTGTTAGGCAATAAAGCACTAAAAAGCAGGGCAATCACATTACATTGGACTAAAACCAATTTTTAATAACAACTTGCCTTTAAGTGTTTTTGAGCTCCTTATATACCAAAACACTAAAACGCATGCAAAATACACTTCATGGTGAAACAGAATAACATTACCAAAAACATGTATTTTGAGTGTTTTTCATCATGTTACCAATAAAAACGCTTAAATACATGCAAAGAACCCTATTTTTTGAAAACGAAAGGACATTACGAGAAACGTGTATTATGAGTGTTTTTAAGTTCATTAAGCACGAAAAATTTAAAAGCCACAAATTACTCTCTTTATTGAGAAAAAAATAAATAAATAAAAAAAATACGAGATTTTTTTTTCATTCTTATTCATATTGACAGGTAACGAGGTGCCAAAATTCGGGCAAAGTTCAGGAAATTATATGAAATAAGAACATTATCAAAAAAGTTAAAATTAGCTTTTTTTTCGGACTGTTATGTACCAAACCCCTAAAGTGCAAGCAAAGCCACTTTGCCAGGAAACTGTCTTATGAGTGTTTTCAGCATGTTAGGAACCAACACGATAAAACCCAAGGAATCTATATGGGAATCCAAAACACAATTACTGAAAACGTGTCTTTTCGGTGTTTTACGTAGAAAAACGCTTAAACGGATGCAAACAAACCGAAATGAAGAAATAGAATAACATTACCAAAAAGCTATATTTTGAGTGTTTTTGAAATTGTTACCTACAAAAAACGCGAAAATGGATGGAAAGTCCTCTATATTGGGAAGCAAAAGGACATTACGAGAAACGTGTATAATGAGTGTTTTATAGTTTCACAAAAACCACAAGGCAAAAAACGCAAAAACTCGTGTACATGAAGTTTCTTACATTCTAAAATGCTGAAACTCATGAATAAGACTATTAATTGAGAAACAGAACTATCTTACCAAATGTGAGTATTTTGAGTGTTTTTCACATTCTTAGTTACGAAAATCCGAAATTACAAGCGAAACTAGTTTTATGTGGGAAATAATGGCATTACCAGAAAAGTGTCTTTTGAGTATTTTAGAGCGTGATATGCAACAAAGCACTAAAAAGCAGAACAATCACATTACATGGGAATAAAACCAAGTTTTACCAAAAACATGCCTTTAAGTGTTTTTAACTCCTTACATAACAAAACGCTAAAACGCATACAAAACACTCTTTATGGAGAAACAAAATAACATTACAAAAACTTGAATTTTAAGTGGTTTTGATCATGTTACCTATAAAAACGCTTAAATACATGCAAAGAACCCTTTGTTTGTGAAACGAAAGGATATTACGAAAACTGTGTATTATGAGAGTTTTTAGGTTCCTTAAGTACCAAAAAGCTAAAACACACAAATAACACTCTTTATAGAAAAAAAAAAGAAAAATGAATATAAAAATTTTTTTTTTTGTTATTCATCTTCATAGGTACCTAGATGCCAAAATTCTGGCAAAATTCAGGGAAATTAGGTAAAGAAAAATAATTATAAAAAAAATAATTTTAGCTTTTTTTCCGATGTGTACCAAACCCTGAATTGCATGCAAAGCCACTTATATGGGAAAATTACACGACTTTACCAGAAACCTGTACCAGAAGCAATTTCAACAATATTACTGAAAACGAGTCTTTTCAGAGATTTACGAAGAAAAACGCTAAAACCGATGCAAAACAACCAATATGAAGAAATGGAATAACATTACCAAAAAGATATATTTTGAGTGTTTTTAAGCTTGTTACCTACAAAAAATACAAAAATGGATGGAAAACACACTGTATTAGGAAAAAAAAGAACATTACAAGAAACGTGTATAATGAGTGTTTTATAGTTTCACAAGAACCACAAGGCAATAAACGCAAAAACTCGAGTATATTGAGAGTTTTCTTACATACCAAAATGATAAAACACATGAATAACACTTTTAATCGTGAAATAGAACTACCCTACCAAATGGTGTATTTTGAGTGTTTTTTCACATTCTTAGTTACGAAATTGCCAAATTACATACGAAACTAGTTTTATGTGGGAAAAAAATGACATTACCAAAAAATGTCTTTTGAGTGTTTTTGAGCGTGATATGCAACAAAGCACTAAAAAGCAGAACAATCACATTACTTGGGAATAAAACCAACTTTTACGAAGAACTTGCCTCTAAGTGTTTTTTAACTCCTTACATACCAAAACGTTAAAACGCATGAAAAACACCCTTTATGGAGAAACAGAATAACATTACCAAAAATATGTATTTTAAGTGTTTTTGATCATGTTACCTATAAAAACGCTTAAATATAAAGCTTAAATGTAAAGAACCCTATGTTTGTATAAGAAAAGGACATTACGAAAATCGTGTATTATGAGTGTTTTTAAGTTCCTTAATTACCAAAAAGCTAAAACTCACAAATAACACTTTATAGAGAAAAAAAAATTGTTATTCATCTTCATAGGTACCGAGATACCAAAATTCTGGAAAAGTTCAGGGAAATTTTGTAAAAGAAAATATTATAAAAAAAAATAATCTTAGCTTTTCTCCGGAGTTATTTACCAAACTCTGAAGTGCATGCAAAGCCACTTATATGGAGAAATTACTCGACTTTACCAGAAACCTGTCTTTTGAGTGTTTTTTTCAGCAATTTCAACAATATAACTGAAAACGTGTCTTCTCAGTGATTTACGTAGATAAACGCTAAAACGGATGCAAACCAACCAATATGAAGAAATAGAATAACATGAGCAAAAAGATATATTTTGATGTGTTTTTGAGCTTGTTACCTACAAAAATATGCGAAAATGGATGAAACGCACTCTATATTAGGAAAGAAATGGACATTACGAGAAACGTGTATAATGAGTGTTTTATAGTTTCAGAAGAACAGCAAGGCAAAAAACTCAAAAACTCTTGTACATAAAGAAGTTTCTTACATACCAAAATGCTGAAGCTCATGAATAACACTTTTAATTAAGAAACAGAACAACCGTACTAAATGCCTGTATTTTGAGTGTTTTTCACATTCTTAGTTACCAAAACCCTAAATTCCATGTGAAACTAGCTTTATGTGGGAAAAAAAATAATATTACCAGAAAATGTCTTTCGAGTGTTTTTGAGCGTGTTAGGCAATAAACCACTAAAAAGCAGGGTAATCACATTACATGGGAATAAAACCAACTTTTACCAAGAACTTGCCTTTAGGTGTTTTTGAGCTCATTACATGCCAAAACGCTAAAACGCATGCAAAACACCTTTTATGGACAAACAGGATAACATTACCAAAAACATGTATTTTGAGTGTTTTTGATCATGTTATCTATAAAAACGCTTAAATACATGCAAAGAACCTTATGTTTGGGAAACGAAAGGACGAGAAATATGTATTATGAGTGTTTTTTAGTTCCTTAAGTACCAAAAAACTAAAACCCATAAATAAAACAATAACTAAATTAAACAAAAACGTGTTTGAGTGTTTTTGAGCTTGTTAGATAACTAATCGTCAAAATGCATGCAAAGTTTCAGATATGGGGAAAAGAAAAGATATTAACGGTTTTTCAGCTTCTTATGTAACAAAACGCTAAAACACGTAAATAGCATTCTATATGAAGAAACAGAACATCATTACGAAAAACATGTATTATGGGTGCTTTTCCCCATGTTAGGGACCAAAACGCCAAAGTACATAATTATAAAGCACCCTATGTGAAGAAACAGAACGACATGATCACAAACATGTATTATGAATATTTTTGAGTTTGTTAGTTATCAAAACGCCAAAGTACATGAAAAACACTCTATAGAAAAAGAAAAAAAAAATTACCAAAAACATATCTTTTGGGTGTTTTTCAGCTTCGTACGTACCGAAACTCTACGAGGGATTGAAAATGCACTTTACTGGGAAATAGAACATTTAAAAAAATCCTGTGTTTTAAGTGTTTTTAAGTTAGGTATCAAAACGACAGATTGCATGTACCTTGTCTGGAGTAACTAAAAGATAGTACCTGCAACGTGCCATTTGGAAATTTTCGAGCAAATTAGGCAACAAAAAGCTAAAAAGCATGGAAATAGCTCTATATGAGAAAAAAAAACAACATTGTCAAAAACGTTTCTTTTTAGTGTTTTTGAGAGTACAAAACACTAAAATGTGAGCAAAGAAACATTTATGGGAAACTTTAGCAAAAAATTCTTATCTCAGTCTTTTAACTTGTTAGGTACCCATATTCCCCCATAAACCCCATATTGCATGCAAAGGACCCTATTTGAGGAAACGAAACGATATTAACAGAAACGTGTATTATGAGTGTTTTTATTTATTTATTTTTTATGTACCAAAACACTAAAACACGTGAATATTACTCTATATGAGGGAAAAAAAAACATTAACAAAACCAGTAGCAAAACATCACCAGAAACTTGTCATTTAGGTGTTTTGAGCATATTAGGCAGCAAAACGCTTAAAAAGCAAGGAAAACACCCTATATGGAAAAACGAGATAACCTTAACAAAATCGAGTGTTTTTGAGCTTCTTACGTACCAAAACGATAAAAGATGTTCGAAACAATATTAGCAAAAACGTATGTTCTGAGATTTCTTTAGCTTGTTAGGTAACAAAACTCCAAAATGTATGCAAATTACCCTATATAGGTAAATGAAACGATATTAACATAAAGGTGAATTATGTTTTTTTCAGCTTCATAGATACCAAAAGTCTAAAACACGTAAATAATACTATATTTGCAGAAACAAAACATTACCAAAAGCGTACTTTATGAGTTTTTTCCCCATGATAGGTACCAAAACGCCTAAAAGCATAGTGAACACCATACATAAAGAAACAGACCAACATTACGAGAAACTTGTATGCTGAGTGTTTTTGAGCTGGTTAGATAAAAAAAAAAAACACCAAAATGCATGCAAGACAACCTGTATAGGAAAAGCAATCAATATTAACAAAAACTTGTCTTTTGAGTGTTTTTCAATTTCTTACGTACTAAAACTCTAAAACGCATGAAAAACACCCTTTATGGAGAAAGAGGACATTACTATAAACGCGTTTTTTGAGAGTTTTCCCGATCATTAGCTACCAAGACGCCAAAATGCAGACAGCACACTATTTGATGCAAAGAAATTATATTACCGGAAACGTGTCATTTCAGTGTTTTGAGCATATTAGAAACCAACCCCAACAAAAAAAAAAAAAAAAAAAAAAAATATATATATATATATATATATATATATATATATATATATATATATATATATATATATATATATATATATATATATATATATATATATATATATATATATATATTCAAAAGACACGTTCGATGTTATATATATATATATATATATATATATATATATATATATATATATATATATATATATATATATATATATATATATATATATATATATATATATATATATATATATATATATATATATATATATATATATATATATATATATATATATATATATATATATATATATATATATATATATATATAACATCGAACGTGTCTTTTGAATGTTTTTGAACTTCTTACGTACCAAATTTCTAAAAAGCGTGCAAAACATCCTTCATGGTGAAATAGAACATTACCAATAATGTGTGTTTTGAGTCTTTTTGAGCTTGTTGGGTACGAAAACGCCAAAATGCACACAAATTAACGGACATTGACAAACTAAAAGTTATTAAGAAAAAATGTTATTATGAGTGTTTTTTTTAACTTCTTCTGTACGAAAACACTAAAACACGTGAATATCACTCTATATGGAGAAAAAAAGCATTAACCAAAAAAATGGGTGCTTTCCTCACGTTAGGTACAACAATCTATACAGAATACCATATATGAAAAACAGAAAAACATTACCAAAAACGTATATTATAAGTGTTTTTGAGCTTCTTATGTAATAAAATACTGAAACACGTGATTAGTACATATATTTAGGCGTTTTGGTTTCTAAAAAGCTGGAAAACGCTGAAATAATACGTTTTTTGTAATGTCTCCCGATAAAGGCTATTTATCGTTTTAGCATTTTGGAACGTAAGAAGCTCAAAACACTCAAAAGACACCATTTTGATAATGTTGTTTTGATTTCTATATAGAGTGTCTTCCATGCTCTTTAGAGTTTTGGTGCTAACGTTGAAAAGCACCGAAATAAAATTAAATGGATGATTTTTTGCGTATTGGTACGTAATAAGCTTAAAAACATTCAAAATACACGTTTTTGGCAATAATGTTTTGTTTCTCCATGAAGTTTCTTTTCCATGCATTTTAGTGTTTTGGTACGTAAACAGCTGAAAACATTCAAAAGACACGTTTTTGTTTGTTTCTCTCGTATAGCTTACTTTGCATGCACTTTGGTGTTTTCGAAAACACTACAAATACATGTTTTTGTACCCTATTTGAGGAAAGGAAACGCGATTTCCAGAAAAGTGCCTTTTGAATGTTTATTGGCGTGCTAGGCACCAAAACCCTAAAAAGCATGGAAAGCACCCGATAAAGGAAAACAAAACAACTTTACCATAAACGTATGTTTTCATTATTTTTGACTTTCTTACGTACCGAAACGCTAAATCGCTTGAAAAAAAAAAAAACATGGAGAAATAATATCAAAAACAAATATTTCGAGTGTTTCTGAGTTAGTTAAGTAGAAAAACGCCAAAATGCATATATAATATCTTAAATGGGAAAATGAAAAGTTACTAAAATGTGTACTATTGGTGTTTTTTTTTTTTTTTTACTTATTAGGTACGAAGTCGCTAAAATGCATGAATAACACTCTATATGAAATAACATTACCAAAAACATAAATTTTCAGTGTTTTCACATTGTTATGAATCAAAACGCCATAATGCATGTAAACCCCCCTATTTGGGGAAAGGAAACGAGATTTCAGAAACGTATCTAAAATGTGTTTTTCATCGTGTTAGGCACAAAAATGCCAAAAAGCATACAAATCACCTGATATGGGAATACAAAACAACATTAAGAAAACGTTTCTTTTGAGTGTCCTACTTACCAAAACGATAAAAAAAAAAACATAGAAAACATCCTTTATGGAGAAACAGAATAACATTACCAAAAACAAGTATTTTGAATGTTTTGTAAGATTGTTACGTAAAAAAACGCCTAAATGAATCGAAAATACCCTATAATGGAAAAATGAAGTCATTACGAGAAACGTGTATTATGAGTGTTTTTGACCTTCTTAGTATCAAAAGGGTAAAACGCATGAATAACACCCTATATGGAGAAATAGATATATGAAACGACATTAAAAACGCATGAAAATACCCTATATAGAGAAACAGAATACATTTACCAAAAACGTGTATTTTGAGTGTCTTTGAGCGTATTATGTACAAAATCGCCTATCATCAAACAAAACACCCTGCATATGGAAATGAAAGGACATTACGAGAAACGTTTGTTATGTTATTTCTTTTTTATTACTTTCTTAAGTACCAAATCAGTAAAAAGCTTCAATAGTCCTCTGAAGAAAAAGAATAACCTTACCAAAAACGTGTATTTTTTACATTGATAATTACCAAAACGCCAACATGCATGTAAAGCAACCTATATGAAGAAACGAAACAAAATCACTAGAAACTTGTCTTTTGTTATTTTTTGAGCGTGTTAGGCACCAAATCAGTAAGAAGCAACGAAATCACCTTAAAGGGGAATACAAAACAACTTTACTAAAACGTGTCTTTAGAGTCTTTTTTTTTTAGGTTCTTACGAACAAAAATGTCAAAATACATGCAAACACCCTGTTACGTACCAAAGCACCAAAAAGACCCTATATGAGGAAATGAAAGGACATAACAAAAAACGTGTATTATGTTTTTTTTTCTAGATTCTTAGGTACCAAAACGCTAAAATAATTGAGTACCACACTGTATGGAGAAAGAGAAACAAATTACCAAAATCGTGTAATTTGAATGTTTTTCACATTGTCAGGTAGAAAAACACCATAATGCTTGCTCGCTATACGAGAAAATTTAACAATAATGTAAGAAATATGTTTTTATGTGTTTTTCACATAAATGCTAAATATCATGGAAAGCACCTTATATAGAAATGCAAAATAATAAGCATGTCTTTTAAGTGTTTTAAACTTTTTACGTACCAAAACGCTAAAACACGTGCAACAAAAACGAATAACCTTACCAAATAGAAAAACCTTACCAAAAACGTGTATTTTGAGTCTTTTTGAGTCTGTTACGTACATCATATTAAAAATGCATGTAAAGCACCCTGTATGGGGAAACGATAGAACTTTACGAGAAACGTGCATTGTCAGTGTTTTGAGTCTCTTAGGTACCAAACACTAAACCGCTTGAATGAAAATTGAATATATCCTATATTTCTTAATAGAGAAACAGAACATCACCAAAAACGTATATTATGTTTATTTTTTTTTACCTTGTTATATACCAAAACGTCAAAATACATACGAAGCATCCTATATGGGGAAATAGAAAGACATTAGGAGAAAAAAGTTTTATTAGTGTTTTTGAGCTTCCTAAGTACCAAAACGCTAAAACGCATAAATAGCACCCTATATAGAGAAAAAGAACAACATTACCTGAAACCTTTATTTTGAGCGTTTCTCATATTATGTAGCAAAACATCATAGTGCATGCAAATCCCTATATGAAGAAGCAAAACTATATTACAGGAAACGTGTCTTTTGAGTGTTTACTTGAGTGTTAGGAATCAAAATGCTTAAAAACATTGAAAGCACCCTATTTGGCAATATAAAATAACATTACCAAGAAAGTATCTTTAGAGTGTTTTTGACCTTCTTACGTCCGAAATCGCTGAAACGCATGCAAAACAACCTTTACGGAGAAACAGAATAACATTACCAAAGACTTGTATTTTGATTGTTTTTGTGCTTGTTAAGTATAAAAAAGCCAAATTACACGCAAAGCATCCTACATGGAGAAAAGAAAGGACATTACGAGAAAAGTGTATTATGAGAGATTCTGAGCTTTTTAGGTACCAAAACTAAAAAAAAACGTGATTAGCACTTTATATGAAAAAACAACTCTACCGAAAACTATTACTTAAACTTTTTTCATATTGTTAAGTACCAAAAGTCAAAATGCATTGGAAGCCCCCCTTTATCGGGAAACGAAACGACATTATCATTAACGTGTCTTTTCAGTGTTTTTGAACGTGTTAGACATCAAAACGCTAAAAAAAAGCATGGAAATCGCTCTATAAACAACATTACTAAAAACGTGTTTTATAGGTTCTTATATACAGAAACGCTAAAACCCAAGCAAAACACCCTTTATGGAGAAGCGAAATAAATATTTCGTTGATAAATTACATTCAGGACAGTTAGGGAACATCCCTTAAAGAAGAATAAGATCACAGAAAAATGGTCCTAAATGGATGACTGATGTTAAAACACTACATAGGGCGAAAGAGAAGTATATATGAGATTAAAGACAAGGGAAGTGGTTTTAAGGCCATAATATAATGAATTAGAAAAGTCAGGAGTTTAACAAGGAAAGCTAAAAATAGTTATGAATTAAAAGTAGCCAGTAAAGCGAAGATGGACCCCAAGGGATTTTATCAGGCATATAAGACGAAGAATAGAGAAAAAAATAGTTCCTTAAAGACAGCAGAATAGGACCTGCTTAGTTGTTGAGAGGAGATTAGTAAAATTGTGAACGAGTATTTTTTTAACTGTCTTTGCCCAGGAAAACATGCAGAATTTGCCGAATAGTGAGAAGATATTTAGAGTAGAAGAGAATGAGAAGCTGACAGATATTACAATAACTAAAGAGATAGTGGAACAGTAGATAGATAAGCTGAAAAGTTCAAGTCACCAGGACCAGATGAAATATATTCCAGAATATTTCAGAATTGGAAAAAGGTTATAAGTAATCTGGATAAGGTCATGGCCAAGCGGCAGGCGACAGTGTTGTAATAAACGGCTCTAATCCGAGTGTGGTCAAGTAATTAGTGGGGTGACAAAGGGATTATTAGTATTAGGGGCGATGTTGTTTGTAATATATGTCAGTGACTTGGATAGTGGAATTAGTAGTGCTGTTAGTAAATTTGCGGATGACACGAGAGTATGTAGATTAATTAGGTCAGAATCGCATACCATCGCCTTGTAGGCAGATTTGGATACGATGAACGAATGGACAGACAGATGGCAAATGCAGTTAAATATCAACAAATGCAAAGCACTTAGCGTAAGTAGAAGAAACCCACAGAATAGTTACACAATGAACTACCAAGTTCTGGTAGGTTCAGGGTAAGAAAAAGATTTGAGATTTAATGTTAGCTCTGAACTCCGTCTAAGAAAGCAATGAAAAGAGGCCAGAAACAAAGCAAATAGTGTATTATGATTCATTTTCAAGAGTGCTAAAAGTAAAACTCCCGAAGTAATATTAAAGTTACATTTAGCGCTGGTCAGACTACGCTGTCTTATTCTGGTCACCACATCACAGGAAGGATAAAGGTCTATTAGAATCACTTTAAAGGAGAATGACTAAAAGGATACAGGGGATGAGGAGTATTCCTTACGAAGCGACATTCAAGCTGTTAAATTTACATTCTTTAGAGAGACGTAGGCTAAGAGTGGACCTGACAGAAGTCTTTAAGTGGTATATGGGTTATAACAAGGGGAACATAAGGAAAATTCTTAGAATCTGTAACCATGATAGAACAAGAAAAAAAGAACATCAAGTTTTCAGGCTTGAGCCTGAAAACTTGATGTTCAAAAAGGAAACAGGAAGGAATTGGTTTTCAAATACAGTAGTAGATGATTGGAACGGACTTAGTAATCAAGCTGTTAGTGCTGAGGCATTTGGCACTGTAAGAGAAAATTACACATTTATAGATGGGGATGATAGGTACGGCATATTTCATACAAGTACTGCCACGTGTAGGCCTGATGCCTTCTTGCATATTTACTCATTTCTTATGTTCTTATGTTCTTATTACCAAAAGCGTGTATTTTCAGTATTTTCAGCTCTTCCGTGAAAAATAAAATGACAAAATGCATGCAAAGCACCCTAAATGAGGAAAAAAAGGGACATTACGAGAAACGTGCATTATAAATGTTTTTGAGATTCTTAGATACCAAAACGCTGAAACTCATGAATAACACTCTTAATTGAGAAACAGAACAACCTTACCAAATGCGTGTATTTTGAGTGTTTTTCACATTTTTGGTTACCAAAACCCCAAATTGCATACGAAACTAGCTTTATGTGGAAAGAAAAAAGACATTTCCAGAAAAGTGTCTATTGAGTGTTTTTGAGCGTATTAGGCAATAAAGCACTAAAAAAGAGGGCAATCACATTACATGGGAATAAAACCAACTTTTACCAAGAGCTTGCCTTTAAGTGTTTTTCAGCTCCTAACATACCAAAACGCTAAAACGCATGAAAAAATCCCTTTATGAAGAAACAGAATAACATTACCAAAAACATGTATTTTGAGTGTTTTTTTATCATGTTACCTATAAAAAAGCTTAAATACATGCAAAGAACCCTGTGTTTGGGAAACGAAAGGACATTACGAGAAACGTGTATTATGAATGTTATTAAATTCCTTAAGCACCAAAAAGCTAAAACCCACAAATAACACTCTTTATAGAGAAAAAAAAAATTTATTCTTCTTTCTAGGTACCGAGATGCCAAAATTCTGGCAAAATTCAAGGAAATTATGTGGAAAAAAGAACATCATCAAAAAAGTTAATTTTAGCTTTTTTTCGAACAGTTATGTATGAAAACCTAAATTGCATGCAAAGCCACCTCTATAGGGAAATTAAACGACTTTACCAGAAACCTGTCTTTTGAGTGTTTTCCAGCATGTTAGGCACCAAAACAATAAATAATATGGAACTCACTCTATATGGGAATCCAAAACAAAATCACTTAACACTTGTCTTTTCAGTGTTTTACGTAGAAACACGCTAAAACGGATGCAAACAAACCAATATGAAGAAATAGAATAACATTGCCAAAAATGTATTTTTTGAGTGTTTTTGAGCCTGCTACATACAAAAAATGCGAAAATGGATGCAAAGCACTCTATATTGGGAAACAAAAGGACATTACGAGAAACCTGTATAATGAGTGTTTTATAGTTTTAGAACAACCACAAGGAAAAAGTTTCTTAGTAACCAAAATGCTGAAAATCATGAATAACACTCTTGAATGAGATACACAACAACCTTACCAAATGCGTGTATTTTGAGTGTTTTTCACATTCTTAGTTACCAAAACACGAAATTGCATGCGAAACTAGGTTTATGTGGGGAAAAAATTATATTGCCAGAAAATGTCTTTTGAGTGTTTATGAGCGTGTTAGGCAATAAAGTACTTAAATGAAGGGCGATCACATTACATGTGAAAAAAAAAAATTTTACCAAGAACTTGCTGTTAAATATTTTTGAGCTCCTTACATACCAAAACGCTAAAAAGAATGCAAAAAATCCTTTATGGAGAAACACAATAACATTACAAAACACATGTATTTTGAGTGTTTTTGATTATGTTACCTATAAAAACGCTTAAATACATGCAAAGAATGCTATGTTTGGGAAACGAAAGGACATTACGAGAAACGTGTATTATAAGTGTTTTTAAGTTACTTAAATACCAAAAAGCTAAAACCCACAAATAACACTCTTTATAAAGAAACCAAAAAAATAAATAAAATAAATAAATAAATGAAATAAATGAAAATAATATTTATTTTTTTGTTATTTATCTTTACAGGTACTGAGATGCCAAAATTCTGTTAAAATTCAGGGAAATTATCTGGATAAAAGGATATTATCGAAAAAGTTAATTTTAGCTTTTTTTGGGGGGGGACTGTTATGTACTAAACCCTAAAGTGTATGCAAAGCCATCTATATGGGGAAATTAAGCGACTTTACAAGAAAACTGTCTTTTGAGTGTTTTTCAGCATGTTAGGCACCAAAACGATAAAAATTATTAAAGTCACTCTGTATGGGAATCCAAAACAAAATTACTGAAAACGTGTCTTTTCAGTGTTTTACGTAAAAAATGCTAAAACGGATGCAAACAGACCAATATGAAGAAATAGAATAACATTACCAAAAACGTATATTTTAAGTGTTTTTGACCTTGTAACCAACAAAAAAAAAAAAACGCAAAAATGGATGCAAAGCACTCTATATTGGGGAACAAAAAGACAATACAAGAAACGTGTATAATGAGTATTTTATAGTTTCACAAGAACCACGAACCAAAAAAACGCAAAAACTTGTGTATATGGAGACGTTTCTTAGATACCAAAATGCTGAAACTCCTGAATAACACTCTTAATTAAGAAACAGAGTAACATTACTAAATGCGTGTATTTTGAGTGTTTTTCACATTCTTAGTTACTAGAACCCCAAATTGCATGCGAAACTAGCTTTATGTGGGAAAACAATGACATTACCAGAAAAGTGTCTTTTGAGGGTTTTTGAGAGTTAGGCAATAAAGCACTAAAAAGGAGGGCAATCACATTACATGGAAATAAAACCAACTTTTACCAAGAATTTGTCTTTAAGTGTTTTTAACTCCTTATATACCAAAACGCTAAAACACATGCAAAACACCCTTTATGGAGAAACAGATTAACATTACCAAAAACATGTATTTTGAGTGTTTTTGATCATGTTACCTCTAAAAACGCTTAAATACATGCAAAGAACCCTAAGTGTGGGAAACGAAAGGACTTTACGAGAAACGTGTATTATGCGTGTTTTTAAGATCCATAAGTACCAAAAAAGCTAAAACCTCTTTATAGAGAAAAAAAATAAAAAAATATTTAGAAAATAGGATTTTTTTTTCTTATTCTTCTTCATAGGTACTGAGATGCCAAAATTCTGGCAAAATTCACGGAAATTATGTATAAAAAGAACATCATCAAAAAAATTAATTTTAGCTTTTTTTCGAACTGTTATGTACCAAACCATGAAGTGCATGCAAAGCCAACTATATGGGGAAATTAAACGATTTTACGAGAAACCTGTGTTTCTAGTGTTTTTCAGCATGTTAGTCACCAAAACAATATGTAATATTGAAGTCATTCTATGTGGGAATCCAAAACAAAATTACTTTAAACGTGTCTTTTTCGTGTTTTACGCTACAACGGATGCAAACCAACCAATATGAAGAAATAGAATAAGATTACCAAAAAGGTATAATTTGAGTGTTTTTTGAGCTTTTTACTTACAAAAAACGAGAAAATGGATGCAAAGCTCTCTCTATTGGTTAACAAAAGGACATTACGAGAAACGTGTATAATAAGTGTTTTATAGATTCTCAAGAATCACAAGGCAGAAAACGCAAAAACTCATATATATGGAGAAGTTTCTTAGATACCAAAATGCTGAAACTCCTGAATAACGCTCTGAATTGAGAAACAGAACAACCTTATCAAATGCGTGTATTTTGAGTGTTTTTCACATTCTTAGTTACCAAAACTCCAAATTTAATGTAAAATTATCTTTATGTGGGAAAAAATATGACATTACCAGAAAAGTGTCTTTTAAGTGTTTTTTTTTTTTAGCATGATAGGCAATAAACCACTAAAAATCAGAACAATCACATTACATGGTAATAAAACTAACTTTTACTAAGAACTTGCCTTTAAGTGTTTTTGAGCTCCTTATATACCAAAACGCTAAAACGAATGCAAAACACCCTTTATGGAGAAACAGAATAACATTACCAAAAACATGTATTTTGAGTGTGTTTGATCATGTTACCTATAAAAACGCTTAAATACATGCAAAGAAATGTTTGGGAAATTAAAGGACATTTCGAGAAACATGTATTACGAGTCTTTTTAAGTTCTTTAAGTAACGTTTAGCTAAAACCCATAAATAACACTGTTTATAGAAAAAAAAAAAAAAAAAAAGATAGGAATCTATTTATTTTTTTTATTCATCTTCATAGGTACCAAGATGCCAAAATTCTGGCAAAATACAGGAAAATTATGTGAAAAAAGAAAATTATGAAAAAAATTTAATTTTAGCTTTTTTTCGGACTGTTATGTACCAAACCCTAAAGTGCATGCAAAGCCACCTATATGGAGAAATTAAACGACTTTACCAGAAACCTGTCTGAGGGTTTTTCAGCATGTTAGGCACCAAAACGATATATAATATGGCAGATATATAATATGGGAATCCATCACAAAAATACTGAAAAGTGTCTTTTCAGTGTTTTACGTAGAAAAACGCTAAAACGGATGCAAACCAACGAATATGAAGAAATAGAATAACATTTCCAAAAAAAAATGTATATTTTCAGTGTTTTTGAGCTTCTTACCTACAAAAAACGCGAAAATGGATAGAAAGCACTCTATATTGAGATGCAAAAAGGACATTACGAGAAACTTGTATAATGAGTGTTTTATAGTTTCACAAGAACCACAAGGCAAAAAACGCAAAAACTCGTGTATATGGATAAGTTTCTTAGATACCAAAATGCTGAAACTCAGGAATAACACTCTTAATTGAGAATGCAGAACAACCTTACGATATGCGTGTATTTTGACTGTTTTTCAACTTCTTAGTTACCAAAACCCCAAATTGCATGCAAAATTAGCTTTATGTGGTAAAAAAAAATGACATTACCAGAGTAGTGTCTTTTGAGTGTTTTTGAGCGTGTTAGGCAATAAAGTACTAAAAATGAGGGCAATCACATTACATGAGAATAAAACCATCTTTTACCAAGAACTTGCCTTTAAGTGTTTTTGAGCTCCTTATATACCAAAAGGCTAAAACGGATGCAGAACACCCTTTATGGAGAAACAGATTAACATTACCAAAAACATGTATTTTGAGTGTTTTTGATCATGTTACCTCTAAAAACGCTTAAATACATGTAAAGAACCCTATGTCCGGGAAACGAAAGGACATTACGAGAAACGTGTATTATGAGTGTTTTTAAGTTTCATAAGTACCAAAAAGCTAAAACCTCTTTATAGAGAGAAAAAAAAGTAAATAAATAAATAGGGTTTTTTTTTTTATTCTTCTTCATAGGTACCGAGATCCCAAAATTCTGGCAAAATTCAGGGAAATTATATGAAAAAAGAATATTATCAAAAAAGTTAATTTTAGCATTTTTTTTCGGACTGTTATGCACAAAACCCTAAAGTGCATGCAAAGCCAACTATCTGGGGAAATAACGACTTTACGAGAAACCTTTGTTTCTAGTGTTTTTAAGCATGTTAGTCACCAAAACAATAAATAACATGGAAGTCATACTATATAGGAATTCTGAACAAATTACTGAAAACGTGTCTTTTCCGTGTTTTAAGTAGAAAAATGCTTAAACGGATGCAAACCAACCAACATGGAAAAATAGAATAAGTTTACCAAAAAGGTATATTTTGAGTATTTTTGAGGTTTTTACAAAAAAATGCGAAAATGGATGAAAAGCTCTCTATATTGGTTAACAAAAGGACATTACGAGAAACGTGTATAATGAGTGTTTTATAGATTCTCAAGAAGCCCAAGGCAAAAAAGAAGTTTCTTAGATACCAAAATGGTGAAACTCCTGAATAACACTCTTAATTGAGAAACAGAACAACTTTACCAAATGCATGTATTTTGAGTGTTTTTCACATTCTTAGTTACCAAAACCCCAAATTGCATGTGAAAGTAGCTTTATGTGCGAAAAAAAAATGACATTACCAGAAAAGTGTCTTTTAAGTGCTTTTTTTTTTTTTTTAGCATAATACGCAATAAAGCACTAAAAAGAGGGCAATCACATTACAAGGTAATAAAACTAACTTTTACGAAGTGTTTTTTCTAAGTGTTTTTTGACACTCCTTATATACCAAAACGCTAAAACGCATGCAAAACACCCTTTATTTAGAAACAGAATAACTTTACCAAAAACATGTATTTTGAGTGTTTTTGATCATGTTACCTATAAAAACGCTTAAATAGATACAAATAATCTTATGTTTGGGAAACGAAAGGACATTTCGAGAAACGTGTATTATGAGTGTTTTTTTAAGTTCTTTAAGTACCAAAAAGCTAAAAACCACAAATAACACTCTTTATAGAGAAAAAAATATATATAAAATAAAAAAATAGGATTTTTTTTTATTCATCTTCATAGGTACCGGGATGCCAAAATTCTGCCAAAATTCAGGGAAATTATGTGAAAAAAAGAACATTATGAAAAAAAAGATAATTTTAGCTTTTTTTCCGACTATTATGTACCAAACCCTAAAGTGCATGCAAAGCCACCTATATGGGAAAATTAAACGACCTTACCAGAAACCTGTCTTTTGTGGTTTTTTTCAGCATGTTAGGCACCAAAACGATAAACAATATGGAAGTCACTCAATATGGGAATCCATCGCAAATTTACTGAAAAAGTGTCTTTTCAGTGTTTTACGTAGAAAAACGCTAAAACGGATGCAAACCAACGAATATGGAGAAATAAAATAACATTACCAAAAAGGTATATTTTAAGTGTTTTTGAGCTTCTTACCTTCAAAAAACGCGAAAATGGATGGAAAGCCCTCTATGTTGGGATACAAAAGGACATTACAAGAAACGTGTATAATGAGTGTTTTATAGTGTCACATCAGCCACAAGGCAAAAATCGCAAAAACTCAGTGTATCAAAAACTCAGTGTATCTAAGTTTCTTAGATACCAAAATGCTGAAACTCAGAAATATCACTCTTAATTGAGAATACAGAACAACCTTACCAAATGCATGTATTTTGAGTGTTTTTCACATTCTTAGTTACCAAAACCAAAAATTGCATGCGAAACTAGCTTTATGTGGGAAAAAAATGACATTACCAGAAAAGTGTCCTTTGAGTGTTTTTGAGCGTGATAGCCAATAAAGTACTAAAAAGGAGGGCAATCACATTATATGGGAATAAAACCAACTTTTACCAAGAAACTGCCTTTACGTGTTTTTGAGCTTCTTACATACCAAAACGCTAAAACGCATGCAAAACACCCTTTATGGAGAAACAGAATAACATTACCAGAAACATGTATATTGAGTGTTTTTGATCATGTTACCTATAAAAACGCTTAAATACATGCAAATAACCCTATGTTTGGAAAATGAAAGGATGTTACGAGAAACGTGTATTATGATATTTTTTTTAAGTTCGTTATGTATGAAAAAGCTAAAACCCACAAATAACACTCTTTATAGAGTGTTTTCTAACCTAACAATGTGAAAAAAACACTCAAAAAGCACATTTTTGTAATCTTGTTATTTTCTCCATATAGAGTGCTCTTCAATGTGTCAAATAGGTCTTGGTACCTAAGAAATAAAAAAAAACACTCATAATAAAAGTTTCTTCTAATGTTTTTTCGTTTCCCCTTGCAAAGTATTTTGCATGCATTTATATTTCTTTTTATATGTAAAAAGAAAAAAAAAACTGTTTATGGTAATAAAGGGTGTTTTGCATACATCTCAGCGTAGTAGCTGAAAATAATCAAAAGATAAATTTTTGGTTGTCTTGTTCTTTCATATAGGTAGCTTTCCATGCTTTTTATAACTTTGGTACCTACCACGTTCATCAACACTCAAAAGACATGTTTCTGGAAATATCGTTTCATTTTCCCATAGATGGTGCTCTGGAGGCATTTTGACGTTTGGTACATAAAATTGTGAAAGACACTCAAAATAAACGTTTTTGGTAATGTTCTGTTTCTCCATATACAGTGGTACTAAATAGTTTTTGCGTTTGGTACCTAAGACGCTCACATACATTAATAATACATCTTTCTCGTAATGTCCTTTATTTTATCCATATTGGGTGATTTCCATGCATTTTGGCGTTTTGTTACGTAACAATGTGAAAAAACACTCAAAATATACGTTTTCGGTAATGTTCTTTTGTTTCTTCATATATAATGTTATACATGCGTTTATGCATTTTGCTAGCTAAGAATCTCAAAACACTGATAAATGAAGTGTCTTTTTATTTCTTTTCCTATCGCCATTTAGGATACTTTGCATGCATTTTTGCTTTTTTTTTATACGTAAGAAGCTAAAAAAAAAAAATCAAAATACACGTTTCTGGTAATGTTATTATGTTTCTCCATAAAATGTGCTTTGCATGCATTTTAGCGTTTTGGTACGTAAGTAGCTGTAAAAACTCTCAAAAGACACGGTTTTGGTAATGTTTTGCTTTTCCAAATAGGGAGCTTTTGTTGCTTTTTTAGCGTTTTGGTATCTAATATTGTTGTGTTTCTCGAAAGAGAGTATTATTCATGCATTTTCTCGTTTTGGTACCTGAGAAGCTCAAAAACGCTCTTAATATAAGTTTCTCATAATGTCTTTGGTTCCTTTTTTTTTTGCGTAACAAGCTCAAAACATTGAAAATACACGCATTTTTGGTAATGTTATTCAGTTTTTCCAAAAAAAAAAGGCGTTTTGGATGCGTTTAAGTGTTTTTGTATATAAGTAGCTCATAAGCACTGAAAAGAAAAGTTTTTGTAATCTTTTGTTTTCTCCTATAGGGTGCTTTCCTTGGTTTTTAGCTTCTTGGTACCTAACTCGCTCATAAACACTGAGAGGACATGTTTCTGGAAATGTTTCCTCTCACCATATATTATGCTTTGCATGCATTTTCGCGTTGCGGTACCTAATAACGTGAAAAACGCCTTAAAACACAAGTTTTGGTTAATCTTGTTCTGTTTCTCCATATAGAGTATTGTTAATACGTTTTAGTGTTCTTTACCTATGAAGCTCAATAGCACTCAAAATATACATTTCTTTTAATGTTTTCTTTTCCCCTTTTAGGGTTATTTGCACGAATTTTATCGTTTTTGTATGTAACAGGCTCAAAATTTCTCAAAATGCATGTTTTTGGTAAAGCTGTTGAATTTCTCCATAAAGTGTGTTTTGCAACCGTTGTAGCGGTTTGGTACGTAAGTAGCTTAAAACACTTAATGTTTTCCCATTTACGGTACTTTCCATGCTTCTTAAGAACTTTTTGTGTCTAACAAAATTATAAACTCTCAAAAGTCATGTTTCTGGAAATGTCCTTTATTTTCCCCATATCGGGTGCTTTGCATGCATTTTGGCGTTTTGATACCTAACAAAGCTAAATACACTTAAAATACGCGTTTTCTTCATACAAAATGCAAATCATACGTTTTATCGTTTTGATACCTAATAAGCTAAAAAAAAAAAAAACTCATAATACTAGTTTCTCTTAGTCTTTTAGTTTTCTTATATAGGGTACTTTATATGCATTTTGACGCTTTTGTACATAACAAGCTAAAAAATCGCTAAAAATGCTCGTTTTTGGTAATGTTTTTGTTTCTGTATGAAGGTTGTTTTGCATGTTTTATCGTTTTGGTACAGTATGAATTTAAAAACTTCCAAACACGTGAAAAGTCACGTTATTTCTTTGTCCCTTCCAACATAGTGCTCTTTTCATACTTCTTAGTGTTTTGGTGCCTAACACGTAGAAACACTCTCAAAAGATAGGTTTCTTGTAATGTCGTTTTCTGTCGTCTTTTAGAAGTCTTTGCACGTATTTTTGCGTTTTGGTACCTAATAACTCAAAATATATATTTTCATTCGTGTTGTTTTGTTTCTCCATATAGAGTACTATTAAGGTGCCTTTGTGTTTCGTACCTAAATAGCTGAAAAAGCTCTCATAATACACGTTTCTTGAAATGTCTTCGTTTCCCGGCATAGGGAACTTTGCATACATTTCGGCGTTTTTCTACTTACATACCTCAAAAACACTGAAAATATAGTTATTTTTTTTGTAATGTTATTTTGTTTCTCCATAAAGCATGTTTTGCGTCTGTTTAAGCGTTTTGATATAAAAGTAGCTCAAAAACACTAAAAAATAGTATTTTTTTGGGTAATTTTGTTTTGTATTCCCATATAGGATGGTTTCCACTTTTATTTTTTTTAGAGTTTGGTGCCTAACACGCTCATAAACACTCAAAATTCACGTTTCTGGATATTTCGTTTCGTTTCTCCGATAGATTGCACTTTGCTTGAATTTCGACGTTTTGGTAAATAACATTGTGAAAACAAACAAAATACACGTTTTTAGTAATGTTGCTCTGTTTCTCCATATAGAGTGGTATTCATGCATTTTCGTATTTTTCAATCTAATAAGGTCTAAAACACTTACAATATACGTTTCTCGTAATGTCTTTTCGTTTCCCCATATTGGGAACTTTACATGAATTTTGACATTTTTTTACGTAATTAGCTTAAAACATTAAAAATACACGGTTTCCCGTGCGTTTTAGTATGTAAGTAGCTCTATATATATATATATATATATATATATATATATATATATATATATATATATATATATATATATATATATATATATATATATATATATTACGAAAAACAAGTATTTTGAGTGTTTTTGAGCTTGTTACGTATATATATATATATATATATATATATATATATATATATATATATATATATATATATATATATATATATATATATATATATATATATATATATATATATATATATATATATATATATATATATATATATATATATATATATATATATATATATATATATATATATATATATATATATATATATATATATATATATATATATATATATATATATATATATATATATATATATATATATATATATATATATATATATATATATATATATATATATATATATATATATATATATATATATATATATATATATATATATATATATATATATATAAACGTTCGTAATGTTGTTTTACATATATATTCCCATATAGGGTGATTTCCATGCTTTTTAGCGTTATGATACCTAATACGAAAAAAAAAAATAAATAAATAAATAAAAGAAAAACCCTTAAAAGACATTTTTCTAGTAATGTAATTTTATTTCCCTATATAGGTGACTGTGAATACATTATGGCATTTTGGTACCTAATAATAAAAAAAAAACACTCAAAATACAAATTATTGTTACAAATGTTGTTCTGATTTGTAGATATAAAGTGCACTATAAAATTCATGCCTTTTAGTATTTTGCTACCTAAGAAGCTCTAAAATTCTCATAATACACGTTTTTCCTAATGGCTTTTCGTTTAACATTACAGAGTCTTTTGCTTGCATTTTGGCATTTTTTCCACGTACTAAGCTCAAAAACAAACAAAAACACGTTTTTGATACTTATACTGTTTCTTCATGTTTTTTTTTTTTTTCAAGCGTTTCAGCGTTTTTGGTACGTAAGTAGCTCAAAAACACTATAAAGAGACGTTGTGGTAATGTCTTGTTCTAACATATAGGGTACTTTCCCTCCTTTTTTTTTTTTTATCATTTCGGTGTTTGCACGCACATAAATATTAGAAAAAAAACACGTTTCTGGAAATTTCGCTTCCTTTCTCCATATAGGGTGCTTTCCACTGATTTTAAAACCTAACAATATGATATACATTCAAAATAACACGTAATGTAATTCTGTTTCTCTCTATAGAGTGTTATTCATACTCATTCATAGCGTTTTGGTACCTATGAAACTAATAAAATACTCATAATACACGTTTTTCGTAATGTTTATCCATTTCCCCATTTAGGGTACTTTGCTTACTTTTTGGCGTTTTTCTACGAAACAAGTTGAAAAAACACTCAAAATACTTATTTTCTTAATGTTATTAATAATATTTTGCATGCGTTTCAAAGTTTTGGTACATAAGTTGCTCAAAAACAGTGGAAAAAAACGTTTCTGGTAATGTGTTGTTTTCCCATATAGGGTGCTTTTTTGTTTCTTTCTTTTTTCCTTTTGGTATCTAACACACTCATTAACAAAAAACACTTTTCTTGAAATCTTGTTTTCTTTCACCATATAGGGTGTTTTGTTTGCAGTTTGGAGTTTTGGTACCTGACAATGTGAAATACACTCAAAATACATGTTTTTGGAAATATATATTTTTTTTTTTCTATAGAATGCTAATTATTGCCCTTTAGCGGTTTGTTACCTAAGAAGTAAAAAAAAAAACACCTTTCTCGTAATATTTTTTTTTCATTTAACCAAATAGGGTACTTGGAATATATTTTGACGTTTTTCACGTAACAGCCTCAAAAACAATAAAAAAAAAAACTTGTTTTTTGGTAATGATATTCTGTTTCTCCATCAAGGGTGTTTTGCATGCGTTTTAGCGTTCTGATACATAAGTTGATCAAAAATACTGAAAAGAGACATTTTTGTTAATGTTTTGTTTTCCATTACAGTGTGATTTCCATGCTTTTCATCGTTTTGGAGCTAGAACACTCATAAACACTCAAAAGACACCTTTCTGGAAAACTCGTTTCCTTTCGCATGCTTTGCATGCGTACCTAACAATGAGAAATACACTCCAATTACAAGTTTTTGGTAATGTTATTATGTTTCCATAAAGATTTTTTTTTTTTTTTGCATCCGGCTTAGGTTTTTGGTATGTAATAAGCTCAAAAACACTTAAAAGACTCGTTTTCCTTAGTGTTGTTTTGTTGTTCAAATCAAGTGATTTCCAAGCTTTATATTGGTTTAGTATCTAAACACTCAAAAGACAAGTTTCTGGAAACATCGTTTCATTTCCTCATAAAGGTTACTTTGCATGCATTTTTGCGTTTTCTACGTAACAAGCTCATAAACACATAAAATACTTGTTTTTGGCAATTTTATTCTTTTTCTCCATAAAGAGTGTTTTGCAAGCGTATTAGCGTTTTGGTACGTAAGAAGCTCAAAAAGATTAAAAAGACATGTTTTTGATAATGTTTTTTATTCCCATATGGTGATCTTTCCATGCTTTCAGCATTCTGATACATAGCAGTTTCATAAACATTCAAAAGACACGTTTCATTAAATTTAGTTTTGTTTGTTAGTTAGTGGGCTTCCATACATTTTGGCTTTTTGGCACCTAACAATATGAAAAAAACACTCAAAATACACGTTTTTGGTAATGTTGTTATGTTTATCCATACAGAGTGCTATTCATGCGTTTTCACATTTTGCTACCTAAGAAGCTCAAATTTACTCATAATACACGTTTCTCGTAATGTCTTTTTCTTTCTTCATATAAAATACTTTCCATACATTATGGCGTTTTTCTACCTAACAAGCTCAAAAACTTTCAAACAATTTATTTTTGGTGATATTATTCTGTTTTTCCATAAAGGGTGTTTTTCATGCATTTTACCTTCTTGGTACGTAAGAAGCTGAAAAAAAAAAACTCAAAAGACACGTTTTTGGCAAAGTAGTTTTTTTTTTTTTTAATAATTTCCATGTATATGTGTATATGAACTTGTTAACAACAAAACAGTAAAAAGCATGAAAACTTCCCTATACTGGAAAAGCAAAAACAACATTCCCCAAAAAAACGTATTTTTTGGGGTATTTTTCAGCTGCTAACGTACAAAAACACTAAAATGCTTGCAAAAATCCCTTCATGGAAAAAACAAATAACCTTACCAGAAACTAGTATTTCATTTTATTTCTTAAGCTTGTCACGTACAAAAGTGCCAAAATGCATGCAAAGTGCACTATATATGGATACGAAAGTACATTACGAGAAACGTGCAGTATGAGTGTTTTCAACTTATTAGGTACCAAAACGCTAAAGCGAATGAATAGCACTCTATATGGAGAAACAAAAACGCTAAAATGCATGCAAAGCATCATATATGAGGGAAAATGCGTTTTAGAGTTTTCGACGTAAAAAAAACTCAAAAACACTCGTTATTTAATAATATTGTTAATATTACTGAAACCAAGTATTTCGAGAGTTTTTGAGCTTATTACGTATAAAAATGCCAAAATGCTTGATCTGAGGAAACAAAAACACATTACGAGAAACTTGTGTTATGAGTGTTTTTTTTTCAGTTTCTTAGGTACTAAAACGCTAAAACGCCTAAATATATGGAGACAATTAACATTATAAAAAACTTGCATTTTGAGTGTATTTCACAGGGTTAGGTACCAAAACGCAAAAATGTACGCAAAACACACTTTATAGGAAAAGGAAACGATATTTCCAGAAATGTGTTTTTTGAGTGTTTATGACCGTGTTAGGCACCAAAACGGTTAAAAAAGCATGAAAGGTACCCAATATGAAAAAAAAAGAAACATCATTACCAAAAACGTTTCTCTTTGGTCTTTTTGAACGACTTACGAAAACGCTAAGAAGCATGCAAAACAACTTTTATGGAGAAACAGAATATGTAATAAAATTGTGTGTTTTGAGTGCTTTTTCAGCTTGTTTCGTAGAAAAATGCCAAAATTCATGCAAAAACGAAAAGACATCACGAAAACGCTAAAACGGGTGTAAATAATCTTTATATAGGAACACAACATTAACAAAAGCGAGTATTTTTATTGCTTTCCACATGGTTAGGTAACAAAAAAGCCTAACAATTTGAAATTGACTCTAAATATATGTTATTAATAATGTTATTTGTCTTCATATAAAGTGCTATTCATGCGTTTTAGCGTTTTTGTACCTAAGAACCAAAAACATTCATAATAAACGTTTCTCGTAAAGACTTTTCGTTTCGAAAGATGCTTTCTTGTAACAATTTAATTTCCCCATATCAAGGGCTTTCCATGCATTTTGGCGTTTCGGTACCTAATAATGTGAAATATGCTCAAAACACACGTTTTTGTTAATGTAGTTCTGTTTCTTAATAGAGTGCTGTTTATAGGTTTAGCGTTTTAATACCTAAAATGTTAAAAAAAAAATAATTATAATACATGTTTTTCGTAATGTAATTACGTCTACCTATTAAGAGTATTTTGCATCCATTTTAATGTTTTTGTATGCAAGAAACTCAAAAAACTCTCAAAATACTTGTTTTTGGTAATGATATTTATCTACATAAAAGGTGTTTTGCATGCTTTTTTAGGGTTTCGGTACGTAAGAGGCTGAAAAACACTCAAAAGACACGTTTTTTGGTAAAGTTGTTTTCTATTCCCATTTATGGAGTTTACCATTGCATTTTAGCGTTTTGGTGACAAACATACAAAGAAACACTAAAAAAAACACACATTTTATCGTTTCAAAATATATTGGTACTTATCAATGTGGAAAAAAAAAAAACCACAGAAATTACGCGGTTTTTTTGGTAATGTTGTTCTGTTTCGTCGTATAAGGTGGTATTAATGCATTTTCGCATTTCAGTACGTGGGAAGCTCAAAAACACTTATAATATACTTTTTTTCTATTGTCTTTTTTGTTTCCCCACATAGTAAACTTTTCATATATTTTGGGGTTATTCTATGTAACAAGCTCAAAAACACTCAAAATACTTGTTTTTGGTAATGTTATTTTGTTTCTGCATAAAGGGTGTTTTCCATGCATTTTACCTTTTTGGTACATAAGAAGTTCAAAAACACTCAAAAAGTCATGTTTTTCGTTAAGTCGTTTTGTATTCCCAAATAAGGTGATTTCCATGCTTTTTAGCGTATTGGTGCTTAACACGCTCAAAAACATTTAAAAGATACGTTTCTGGAAATCTCGTTTTTACCCATATAGAGGATTTTCAATGCATTTTGGTGATTTGCTATTTATTAATGTGAAAACACTCAAAATACACGTTTTTTTGGTCTCGATATCGAGTACTATTCTTGAGTTTCAGCATTTTGTTATCTAAGATGTTCAAAAACACTTATAATAGATTTTCTTCGTAATGTCCTTTCGTTTCCCCATATAACATTATTTTCATGCATTTTTGCATTTTTGTACGCAACACGCTAAAAACACTCGAAATAGTTATTTTTTGTAATATTATTCTTTTTCTCCATAAAGTGTTTTGTATTCGTTATAGCGTTTTGTACGTAGGAAGCTCTATAACATTCAAAAGACACGTTTTTTCGTAATGATGTTTTATATTGCCATATACGTTGCTTTGCATGCATTTTGGCGTTTTGTTAAATACACTCAAAATATATGTTTTAGGTAATTTTTTTTTCATATTAAGTGCTGTCAATGCGTTTAGCGTCTTTGTACCTAAAAAGGTAAAAAAAAAAAAAAAACGATTATAATAGATCTCTCATAATGTCCTTTCGTTTCCCAAAATAGAGGATTTTCCATATGTTTTGGCGTTTCTTTGCGTAACAAGCTCAAAAACACTCAAAATACTTGTTTTTCGTAATATATATATATATATATATATATATATATATATATATATATATATATATATATATATATATATATATATATATATATATATATATATATATATATATATATATATATATATATATATATATATATATATATATATAAAGTGTGTTTTGCATGTTTTAGAGTTTTGGTGCTAAAAGAATTTCTAAAACCCTGAAAAGACACGTTCGTAATGTTGTTTTACATGTATATTCCCATATAGGGTGATTTCCATACTTTTTAGCGTTATGATACCTAATACGAAAAAAAAAAAAAATAAATAAATAAAATAAAAACCCTCAAAAGACATTTTTCTAGTAATGTAGTTTTATTTCTCTATATAGGTGACTGTGAATACATTATGGCATTTTGGTACCTAATAATAAAAATAAAATAAAAAACACTCAAAATACAAATTATTGGTAATGTTGTTCTGATTTGTCGATATAAAGTGCACTATAAAATTCATGCCTTTTAGTATTTTTCTACCTAAGAAGCTCTAAAATTCTCATAATACACGTTTTTCCTAATGGCTTTTCGTTTAACATTACAGAGTCTTTTGCTTGCATTTTGGCATTTTTCCACGTACTAAGCTCAAAAACAAACAAAAACACGTTTTTGATACCTATACTGTTTCTTCATGTTTGTTTGTTTTTTTTGCAAGCGTTTCAGCGTTTTTGGTACGTAAATAGCTCAAAAACACTATAAAGAGACGTTTTGGTAATGTCTTGTTCTACCATATAGGGTACTTTCCCTCCTTTTTTTTTATCATTTCTGTGTTTGCACGCACATAAATATTGGAAAAAAAAAACACGTTTCTGAAAATTTCGCTTCCTTTCTCCATATAGGGTGCTTTCCACTGATTTTAAAACCTAACAATATGATATACATTCAAAATAACACGTAATGTAATTCTGTTTCTCTCTATAGAGTGTTATTCATACTCATTCATAGCGTTTTGGTACCTATGAAACTAATAAAATACTCATAATACACGTTTTTCGTAATGTTTATCCATTTCCCCATTTAGGGTACTTTGCTTACTTTTTTGGCGTTTTTCTACGAAACAAGTTGAAAAAACACTCAAAATACTTTTCTTAATGTTATTAATAATATTTTGCATGCGTTTCAAAGTTTTGGTACATAAGTTGCTCAAAAACAGTGGAAAAAAACGTTTCTGGTAATGTGTTGTTTTCCCATATAGGGTGCTTTTTTTTCTTTTTTTTTCGTTTTGGTATCTAACACACTCATTAACAATCAAAAGACACTTTTCTTGAAATCTCGTTTTCTTTCACCATATAGGGTGTATTGTTTGCATTTTGGAGTTTTGGTACCTGACAATTTGAAATACACTCAAAATACATGTTTTTGGAAATATTGTTTTTTTTTTTCTATAAAGTGCTAATTATTACCCTTTAGCGGTTTGTTACCTAAGAAGTAAAAAAAAAAAAAAACACCTTTCTCGTAATTTTTTTTTTCATTTAACCAAATAGGGTACTTGGAATGTATTTTGACGTTTTTCACGTAACAGCCTCAAAAACAATAAAAAAAAAAACTTGTTTTTGGTAATGATATTCTGTTTCTCCATCAAGGGTGTTTTGCATGCGTTTTAGCGTTCTGATACATAAGTTGATCAAAAATACTGAAAAGAGACATTTTTGTTAATGTTTTGTTTTCCATTACAGTGTGATTTCCATGCTTTTTATCGTTTTGGAGCTAGAACACTCATAAACGCTCAAAAGACACCTTTCTGGAAAACTCGTTTCCTTTCGCATGCTTTGCATGCGTACCTAACAATGAGAAATACACTCCAATTACAAGTTTTTGGTAATATTATTATGTTTCCATGAAGATTTTTTTTTTTTTTTGCATCCGGCTTAGGTTTTTGGTATGTAATAAGCTCAAAAACACTTATTTCCATATTTCCAATATGATTTCCAAGCTTTATATCGGTTTAGTATCTAAACACTCAAAAGACAAGTTTCTGGAAACATCGTTTCATTTCCTCATAAAGGTTACTTTGCATGCATTTTTGCGTTTTCTACGTAACAAGCTCATAAACACATAAAATACTTGTTTTTGGCAATTTTATTCTGTTTCTCCATAAAGAGTGTTTTGCAAGCGTATTAGCGTTTTGGTACGTAAGAAGCTCAAAAAGATTGAAAAGACATGTTTTTGATAATGTTTTTTATTCCCATATGGTGATCTTTCCATGTTTTTTAGCATTCTGATACATAGCAGTTTCATAAACATTCAAAAGACACGTTTCATTAAATTTAGTTTTGTTTGTTAGTTAGTGGGCTTCCATACATTTTGGCTTTTTGGCACCTAACAATATGAAAAAAAAACACTCAAAATACACGTTTTTGGTAATGTTGTTATGTTTATCCATGCGTTTTCACATTTTGCTACCTAAGAAGCTCAAATTTACTCATAATACACGTTTCTCGTAATGTCTTTTTCTTTCTTCATATAGAATACTTTCCATACATTATGGCGTTTTTCTACCTAACAAGCTCAAAAACTTTCAAACGATTTCTTTTTGGTGATATTATTCTGTTTTTCCATAAAGGGTGTTTTTCATGCATTTTACCTTCTTGGTACGTAAGAAGCTGAAAAAAAAAAAAATCAAAAGACACGTTTTTGGCAAAGTATTTTTTTTTTTTAATAATTTCCATGTATATGTGTATATGAACTTGTTAACAACAAAACAGTAAAAAGCAGGAAAACATCCCTATACTGGAAAAACAAAAACAACATTCACCAAAAAAACGTATTTTTTGGGGTATTTTCAGCTACTAACGTACAAAAACACTAAAATGCTTGCAAAAATCCCTTCATGGAAAAAACAAATAACCTTACCAGAAACTAGTATTTCATTTTATTTCTTAAGCTTGTTACGTACAAAAGCGCCAAAATGCATGCAAAGTACACTATATATGGATACAAAAGTACATTACGAGAAACGTGCAGTATGAGTGTTTTCAACTTATTAGGTACCAAAACGCTAAAGCGAATGAATAGCACTCTATATGGAGAAACAAAAACGCTAAAATGCATGCAAAGCATCATATATGAGGGAAAATACGATACTTCTAGAAACGTGTCTTTTCAATGTTTGTAAGCGTATTAGGTACCAAAACGCTAAAAAGCAAGGAAAGAACCATACATGGGAAAACAAAACATTACAAAAAATTCTTTTCATTGTTTAGAGCTACTTACATACTAAAACGCAAAGGCGCATGCAAAACACCTTTTATGGAGAAACGGGAAACCGTGTATTTTTAATGTTTTAAGCTAATTACGTAAAAAATGTCAAAATTCATGTAAAGTTCCCAATATGGGGAAACGAAAAGACATTACGAGAAACGTATATTGTAAGTGTTTTAGACCTTATTAGGTTGAAAAATACGAAAATGCATGAATACCACTCTATATGGAGAAACAGAGCAACATTACTAAAAACGTGTATTTTGTTTGTTTTCACAATGTTATATACCAAAACGTCGAAATTCAAGCAAAGTGCAATCTATGGGAGAAACAAAACAAAATTTCCAGAAACATGAATTTTGAGTGTTTATGAGCGTGTTAGGCACCAAACTCTAAAAAAAATAAAAGTGGAAACCATCCTATATGGGAATACAAAACAAAATTACCAAAAAAATACTAATTTTTTAGTGTTTTTGAGCTACTTTTATATCAAAACGCTTAAACAGACGCAAAACATGCTTTATGGAGAAACAAAATAATATTACAAAAAAAAAAAAACTATATTTTCAGTGTTTTTGAGGTATGCAAGTAGAAAAACGCCGAAATATATGCAAAGTTCCCTATGCCGGGAAACGAAGACATTTCAAGAAACGTGTATTATGAGAGCTTTTCAGCTATTTAGGTACGAAACACAAAGGCACCTTAATAGTACTCTATATGGAGAAACAAAACAACACGAATGAAAATATATATATTGAGTTATTAGGTACCAAAACGCAAAAATACATGCAAAGACTTCTAAAAGACGACAGAAAACGACATTACAAGAAACCTATCTTTTGAGAGTGTTTCTACGTGTTAGGCAGCAAAACACTAAGAAGTATGAAAAGAGCACTATGTTGGAAGGGACAAAGAAATAACGTGACTTCACGTGTTTGGAAGTTTTTAAATTCATACTGTACCAAAACGATAAAACATGCAAAACAACCTTCATGCAGAAACAAAAACATTACCAAAAACGAGCATTTTTAGCGATTTTTCAGCTTGTCATGTACAAAAGCGTCAAAATGCATATAAAGTACCCTATATAAGAAAACGAAAAGACTAAGAGAAACTAGTATTATGAGTTTTTTTTTTTTTTTTAGCTTATTAGGTACCAAAACGATAAAACGTATGATTTGCATTTTGTATGAAGAAAACGCGTATTTTAAGTGTATTTAGCTTTGTTAGATATCAAAACGCCAAGATGCATGCAAAGCACACGATTTGGGGAAAATAAACGACATTTCCAGAAACATGACTTTTGAGAGTTTATAATTTTGTTAGGCACAAAAAGTTCTTAAGAAGCATGGAAAGTACCGTAAATGGGAAAACATTAAGTGTTTTAAGCTACTTACGTACCAAACCGCTACAACGGTTGCAAAACACACTTTATGGAGAAATTCAACAGCTTTACCAAAAACATGCATTTTGAGAGATTTTCAGCCTGTTACATACAAAAACGATAAAATTCGTGCAAATAACCCTAAAAGGGGAAAAGATAACATTAAAAGAAACGTATATTTTGAGTGCTATTGAGCTTCATAGGTACCAGAACACTAACACGTATTAACAATACTCTATATGGAGAAACAGAACAAGATTAACCAAAACTTGTGTTTTAAGGCGTTTTTCACGTTATTAGGTACTGCAACGCGAAAATGCATGCAAAGCATAATATATGGTGAGAGGAAACATTTCCAGAAACATGTCCTTTCAGTGTTTATGAGCGAGTTAGGTACCAAGAAGCTAAAAATCAAGAAAAGCACCCTATAGGAGAAAACAAAAGATTACAAAAACTTTTCTTTTCAGTGCTTATGAGATACTTATATACAAAAACACTTAAACGCATCCAAAACGCCTTTTTTTTTGGAAAAACTGAATAACATTACCAAAAATGCGTGTATTTTCAATGTTTTGAGCTTGTTACGCAAAAAAAAAAAGGAACCAAAGACATTATGAGAAACTTATATTAAGAGCGTTTTTGAGCTTCTCAGGTACCAAAACGAGAAAATGCATGAATAATTCTCTCTTTCGAGAAACACAACAATATTAGATACCAAAACGCTAAAAAGCAACAAAAGCTCCCTATTTGGAAAAGCAAAACATTACCAAAAGCGTGTCTTTTGAGAGTTTTTACAGCTACTTACGTACCAAAACGCTAAAATGCATGCAAAGCACATTTTATGGAGAAACAGAATAACATTACCAGACACGTGTATTTTGATTTTTTTTTTTTTAGCTTCTTAAGTTTAAAAAAAACAAAAATGCATGCAAAGTATCCTAAATGGTGGTAGGAAAAGAAATAAAAAGACACTTCATTTATCAGTGTTTTGAGATTCTTAGGTAGCAAAATGCATAAACGCATGTATAACATTATATATGAAGAAACAAAAGAACATTACCGAAAACGTATATTTTGAGTGATTTTTTCACATTGTTACGCAACAAAACGCCAAAATGCATGGAAATCACCCAATATGATAAAATAAAGGACATTACGAGAAAGATGTATTATTAGTGTATTTAAGCGTCTTAGGTACCAAAGGCAAAAACTATTTAGTACCACTGTATATGGAGAAACAGAACATTACCAAAAACGTTTATTTTGAGTGTTTTTCACAATTTTATGTACCAAAACGTCAAAATGCCTCTAGAGCACCATCTATGGGAAAATGAAACGATATTTCCAGAAACATGTCTTTTGAGTGTTGATGAACGTGGTAGGTACCAAAGTTATAAAAAAGCATGGAAAGCTACCTATATGAAAGAAGAAGACAACCAAAAATGTATCTTTTGGGTATTTTCAGCTACTTACGTACCATAACGCCGAAATGTATGCAAAAACACCCTTTATTACCATAAACAGTTTTTTTTTTCTTTTTACATATAAAAAGAAACATAAATGCATGCAAAATACTTTGCAAGGGGAAACGAAAAAACATTAGAAGAAACTTTTATTATGAATGTTTTTTATTTTTTTATTTCTAAGGTACCAAGACCTATTTGACACATTGAAGAGCACTCTATATGGAGAAAAGAACAAGATTACAAAAACGTGCTTTTTGAGTGTTTTTCACATTGTTAGGTAAGAAAACACTCTATAAAGAGTGTTATTTGTGGGTTTTAGCTTTTTCATACATAACGAACTTAAAAAAAACTCATAATACACGTTTCTCGTAACATCCTTTCATTTTCCAAACATAGGGTTTTTTGCATGTATTTAGGCGTTTTTATAGGTAACATGATCAAAAACACTCAATATACATGTTTCTGGTAATGTTATTCTGTTTCTCCATAAAGGGTGTTTTGCATGCGTTTTAGCGTTTTGGTATGTAAGAAGCTCAAAAACACGTAAAGGCAGGTTCTTGGTAAAAGTTGGTTTTATTCCCATATAATGTGATTGCCCTCCTTTTTAGTGCTTTATTGCCTATAACGCTCAAAAACACTCAAAAGACACTTTTCTGGTAATGTCATTTTTTTTCCCACATAAAGCTAGTTTCGCATGCAATTTTTGGTTTTGGTAACTAAGAATGGGAAAAGCACTCAAAATACATGCATTTGGTAAGGTTGTTCTGTATTCTCAATTAAGAGTGATATTTCTGAGTTTCAGCATTTTGGTACCTAAGAAACTTCTCCATATACACCGAGTTTTTGTGATTTTTGCCTTGTGGCTGATGTGAAACTATAAAACACTCATTATACACGTTTCTTGTAATGTCCTTTTTTATATCCCAACATAGAGGGCTTTATATCCATTTTCGCGATTTTTGAAGGTAAGAAGCTCAAAAACACTCAAAATATACCTTTTTGGTAATATTATTCTATTTCTCCATATGCGTTGGTTTGCATCCGTTTTAGCGTTTTTCTACGTAAAACACTGAAAAGACACTTTTTCAGTAATTTTGTGATGGATTCCCATATTGAGTGACTTCCATATTATTTATCGTTTTGGTGCCTAACATGCTGAAAAAAAAACAAAAGACAGGTTTCTGGTAAGGTCGTTTAATTTTCCAATATAAGTGGCTTTGCATGCACTTTAGGGTTTGGTACACAATAGTCCGAAAAAAAAGCTAAAATTAACTTTTTTTTCATAATGTTCTTTTTTAGCATAATTTCCCTGAATTTTGGCATCTCGGTACCTATGAAGGTTAGGTGAATAAAAAAAAATCCTATTTTTTTATTTTTTTATTTTTTCTCTATAAAGAGTGTTATTTGTGGGTTTTAGCTTTTTGGTACTTAAAGAACTTAAAAACACTCATAATACACGTTTCTCGAAATGTCCTTTCGTTTCCCAAACATAAGATTATTTGCATGTATTTCAGCGTTTTTATAGGTAACATGATCAAAAACACTCAAAATACATGTTTTTGGTAATGTTATTCTGTTTCTAAATAAAGGGTGTTTTGCAAGCGTTTTAGTGTTTTGGTATATAAGGAGCTCAAAAACACAGAAAAAACACTTGGTAAAAGTTAGTTTTATTACCATGTAATGTGATTGCCCTGCTTTTTAGTGCTTTATTGCCTATCATGCAAAAAAAAAAAAAAAATCACTTAAAAGACACTTTTCTGTTAATGTCATTTTTTTTCCCCACATAAAGCTTCTTTCATATGCAATTTGGGGTTTTGGTAACTAAGAATGTGAAAAACACTCAAAATACACGCATTTGGTAAGGTTGTTCTGTTTCTCAATTAAGAGTGTTATTCAGGAGTTTCACCATTTTGGTATCTAAGAAACTTCTCCATATATAGGAGTTTTTGCGTTTTTTGCCTTGTGCTTCTTGAGAATCTATAAAACACTCATTATACACGTTTCTCGTAATGTCCTTTTTTTAACCAATATAGAGAGCTTTTCATCCATTTTCTTTTTTTTTTTGTAAAAATCTCAAAAATACTCAAAATATACCTTTTTGGTAATCTTATTCTCTTTTTTCATGTTGGTTGGTTTGCATCCGTTTTAGCATTTTTCTACTTAAAACACGGAAAAGACTAGAAACACAGGTTACTCGTAAAGTCGTTTAATTTCCCAATATAGTTGGCTTTGCATGCAATTTAGGGTTTTGTGCATAACTCCGAAAAAAAAGCTAAAATTAACTTTTTTGATAATGTTCTTTTTTCATATAATTTCCCTGAATTTTGCCAGAATTTTGGGATCTCGGTACCTATGAAGAAGAATAACAAAAAAAAAATCCTATTTATTTATTTACTTTTTTTTTCTCTATCAAGAGGTTTTAGCTTTTTGGTACTTATAGAACTTAAAAACACTCATAATACACGTTTCTCGTAATATCCTTTCGTTTCCCAGACATAGGGTTCTTTGCATGTATTTAAGCGTTTTTAGAGGTAACATGATCAAAAACACTCAAAATACATGTTTTTGGTAATGTTAATCTATTTCTCCATAAAGGGTGTTTTGCATGCGTTTTAGCCTTTTGGTATATAAGGAGCTCAAAAACACTTAAAGGCAAGTTCTTGGTAAAAGATGGTTTCATTCCCATGTAATGTGATTGCCCTCCTTTTTAGTACTTTATTGCCTAACACGCTACAAAACACTCAAAAGACACTTTTCTGGTAATGTCATTTTTTTTATCATATAAAGCTAGTTTTGCATGCAATTTGGGGTTTTGATAACTAAGAAGTTGAAAAACAGTCAAAATACACGCATATCCTAAGGTTGTTCTGCATTCTCAATTAAAAGTGTTATTCCTGAGTTTCAGCATTTTGGTATCTAAGAAACTTATCCATATACACGAGTTTTTGCGTTTTTTGCCTTGTGGTTCTTGTGAAACTATAAAACACTCATTATACAAGTTTCTCGTAATGTCCTTTTGCATCTCAATATAGAGTGCTTTCTATCCATTTTCGCATTTTTTGTTGGTAAGAAGCTCAAAAACACTGAAAATATACCTTTTTTGGTAATGTTATTCTATTTCTTCATATTCGTTAGTTTGCATCCGTTTTAGCGTTTTTCTACGTAAAACACTGAAAAGACACTTTTCAGTAATTTTGTGATGGTTTCCCATATTATATATCTTCCATATTATATATCGTTTTGGTGCCTAACATGCTGAAAAACACTCAAAAGACAGGTTTCTGGTAAAGTCGTTTAATTTCCCCATATAGGTGGCTTTGCATGCACTTTAGTGTTTGGTACATAACAGTCCGAAAAAAAAGCTAAAATTAAATTTTTTTCATAATTTTCTTTTTTCACATAATTTTCCTGAATTTTGCCAGAATTTTGGCATCTTGGTACCTATGAAGATGAATAACAAAAAAAAAAAAATTCCTATCTTTTTATTTGTTTTTTTTTTCTATAAACAGTGTTATTTATGGTTTTTAGCTAAATGGTACTTAAAGAACTTAAAAAGACTCGTAATACATGTTTCTCGAAATGTCCTTTAATTTCCTAAACATAAGGTTCTTTGCATGTATTAAGCGTTTTTATAGGTAACATGATCAAAAACACTCAAAATACATGTTTTTGGTAATGTTATTCTGTTTTTCCATAAAGGGTGTTTTGCATTCATTTTAGCTTTTCGGTATATAAGTAGCTCAAAAACACTTAAAGGCAAGTTCTTAGTAAAAGTTATTTTTATTACCATGTAATGTGATTGTCCTGATTTTTAGCGGTTTATTGCCTATCATGCTAAAAAAAAAAAAAAAACACTTAAAAGACACTTTTCTGGTAATGTCATTTTTTTCCCACATAAAGATACTTTTACATAAAATTTGGGGTTTTGGTAACTAAGAATGTGAAAAACACTCAAAATACACGCATTTGGTAAGGTTGTTCTGTTTCTTAATTCAGAGCGTTATTCAGGAGTTTCAGCATTTTGGTATCTAAGAAACTTTTCCATATATATATGAGTATTTGCGTTTTTTGCCTTGTGATTCTTGAGAATCTATAAAACACTCATTATACAGGTTTCTCGTAATGTCCTTTTGTTAACCAATAGAGAGAGCTTTGCATCCATTTTCGCGTTTTTTGTAAGTAAAAAACTCAAAAAAACACTCAAATTATACCTTTTTGGTAATCTTATTATAATTCTTCATATTGGTTGGTTTGCATCCGTTTTAGCATTTTTCTGCGCAAAACACGAAAAAGACACGTTTAAAGTAATTTTGTTTTGGATTCCCACATAGAATGACTTCAATATTATTTATTGTTTTGGTGACTAACATGCTGAAAAACACTAGAAACACAGGTTTCTCGTAAAGTCGTTTAATTTCCCCATATAGTTGGCTTTGCATGCACTTCATGGTTTGGTACATAACAGTTCGAAAAAAAAGCTAAAATTAACTTTTTTTATAATGTTCTTTTTATACATAATTTCCGTGAATTTTGCCAGAATTTTGGCATCTCAGTACCTATGAAGAAGAATAAGAAAAAAAATCCTATTTTTTAATTATTTCTTTTTTTTTTCTCTATAAAGAGGTTTTAGCTTTATTGGTACTTATGGATCTTAAAAACACGCATAATACACGTTTCTCGTAAAGTCCTTTCGTTTCCCAGACATAGGGTTCTTTGCATGTATTTAAGCGTTTTTAGAGGTAACATGATCAAAAACACTCAAAATACATGTTTTTGGTAATGTTAATCTGTTTCTCCATAAAGGGTGTTTTGCATGTGTTTTAGCGTTTTGGTATATAAGGAGTTAAAAAAACACAAAGACAAATTGTTGGTAAAAGTTGGTTTTATTCCCATGTAATGTTATTGCCCTCCTTTTTAGTGCTTTATTGCCTAACTCTCAAAAACCCTCAAAAGACACTTTTCTGGTAATGTCATTTTTTTTCCCACATAAAGCTAGTTTCGCATACAATTTGGGGTACTAGTAACTAAGAATGTGAAAAACACTCAAAATACACGCATTTAGTAATGCTAATCTGTTTCTTAATTAAGAGTGTTATTCAGGAGTTTCAGTATTTTGGTATCTAAGAAACTTCTCCATATACACAAGTTTTTGCTTTTTTTTGGTTCGTGGTTCTTGTGAAACTATAAAATACTCATTATACACGTTTCTCGTTTTGTCTTTTTCTTCCCCAATATAGAGTGCTTTGCATCCATTTTTGCGTTTTTTTTTTTGTTGGTTACAAGGTCAATAACACTTAAAATATACCTTTATGGTAATGTTATTCTATTTCTTCATATTGGTCTGTTTGCATCCGTTTTAGCATTTTTTACGTAAAACACTGAAAAAACACGTTTTCAGTAATTTTGTTTTGGATTCCCATATAGAGTGACTTTAATAATTTTTATCGTTTTGGTGCCTAACATGCTGAAAAACATTCAAAAGACAGTTTTCTTGTAAAGTCGTTTTTTGTCCCCATATAGATGGCTTTGCATGCACTTTAGGGTTTGGTACATAACAGTCCGAAAAAAAAAGCTAAAATTAACTTTTCCGATAATATTCTTTTATCCACAAAATTTCCCTGAATTTTAACGGAATTTTGGCATCTCAGTACCTATAAAGATGAATAACAAAAAAAAAAATATTTTCATTTATTTCATTTATTTATTTATTTATCTTTTTTTTTTTTTTTTTTTGGTTTCTTTATAAAGAGTGTTATATGTGGGTTTTAGCTTTTTGGTATTTAAGTAACTTAAAAACACTTATAATACACGTTTCTCGTAATGTCCTTTCGTTTCCCAAACATAGGATTCTTTGCATGTTTTTAAGCGTTTTTATAAGTAACATAATCAAAAACACTCAAAATACATGTTTTTTGTAATGTTATTGTGTTTCTCCATAAAGGATTTTTTGCATTCGTTTTAGCGTTTTGGTATGTAAGGAGCTCAAAAATATTTAACGGCAAGTTCTTGGTAAAAGTTTGTTTTATTCACATGTAATGTGATCGCCCTTCTTTTAAGTACTTTATTGCTTAACACGCTCATAAACACTGAAAAGACATTTTCTGACAATAACATTTTTTCCCCACAAACCTAGTTTCGCATGCAATTTCGTGTTTTGGTAACTAAGAATATGAAAAACACTCAAAATACACGCATTTGGTAAGGTTGTTCTGTATCTCAATCAAGAGTGTTATTCATGAGTTTCAGCATTTTGGTATCTAAGAAACTTTTGCCTTGTGGTTGTTGTGAAACTATAAAACACTCATTATACAGGTTTCTCGTAATGTCCTTTTGTTTCCCAATATAGAGTGCTTTGCATCCATTTTCGCGTTTTTTGTATGTAACAGGCTCAAAAAACACTCAAAATATACATTTTTGGCAATGTTATTCTATTTCTTCATATTGGTTTGTTTGCATCCGTTTTAGCGTGTTTCTACGTAAAACACTGAAAAGACAAGAGTTAAGTGATTTTGTTTTGGATTCCCATATAGAGTGACTTCCATATTATTTATTGTTTTGGTGCCTAATATGCTGAAAAACACTGAAAAGACAGGTTTCTGGTAAGGTCGTTTAATTTCCCTATAGAGGTGGCTTTGCATGCAATTTAGGTTTTGATACATAACTGTCCGATAAAAAGCTAAAATTAACTTTTTTTGATAATGCTTTTTTTTCCACATAATTTCCCTGAATTTTGCCAGAATTTTGGCATCTCGGTACCTAGAAAGAAGAATAAAAAAAGAAAAATTACTTTTTTTTTTTTTGTTTCTCTATAAAGAGTGTTATTTGTGGGTTTTAGCTTTTTGGTGCTTAAGGAATTTAATAACATTCATAATACACGTTTCTCGTAATGTCCTTTCGTTTCCTAAACATAGGGTTCTTTGCATGTATTTAAGCGTTTTTATAGGTAACATGATAAAAAACACTCAAAATATGTTTTTGGTAATGATATTCTGTTTCTTCATAAAGGGTGTTTTGCATGCGTTTTAGCGTTTTGGTATGTAAGGAGCTGAAAAACACTTAAAGGCAAGTTCTTGGTAAAAGTTGGTTTTATTCCCATGTAATGTGATTGCCCTGCTTTTTAGTGCTTTATTGCCTAACACGCTCAAAAACACTCAAAAGACACTTTTCTGGAAATGTCTTTTTTTCCTTTCCACATAAAGCTAGTTTTGTATGCAATTTGAGGTTTTGGTAACCAAAAAATGTGAAAAACACTCAAAATACACGCATTTGGTAAGGTTGTTCTGTTTCTCAATTAAGAGTGTTATTCATGAGTTTCAGCGTTTTGGTATCTAAGAATCTCAAAAACACTTATAATGCACGTTTCTCGTAATGTCCCTTTTTTTCCTCATTTAGGGTGCTTTGCATGCATTTTGGCATTTTATTTTTCACGGAAGAGCTGAAAATACTGAAAATACACGCTTTTGGTAATAAGAACATAAGAACATAAGAAATAAGTAAATAAGAAGGCATCAGGCCTACACGTGGCAGTACTTGTATGAAATATGCCTACGTATTTCCACCTATCATCCCCATCTATAAATGTGTAATTTTCTCTTACAGTGCCAAATGCCTCAGCACTAACAGCTTGATTACTAAGTCCGTTCCAATCATCTACTACTGTATTTGAAAACGAATTCCTTCTTGTTTCCTTTTTGAACATCAAGTTTTCAGGCTCAAGCCTGAAAACTTGATGTTCTTTTTTTCTTGTTCTATCATGGTTACAGATTCTAAGAATTTTCCTTATGTTCCCCTTGTTATAACCCATATACCACTTAAACAATTCTCTCAGGTCCACTCTTAACCTACGTCTCTCTAAAGAATGTTAATTTAACAGCTTGAATCTCGCTTCGTAAGGAATACTCCTCATCCCCTGTATCCTTTTAGTCATTCTCCTTTGAAGTGATTCTAAGAGACCTTTATCCTTCCTGTGATGTGGTGACCAGAATAGGACAGCGTAGTCTGACCAGCGCTAAATGTAACTTTAATATTACTTCGGAAGTTCTCCTTTAAGCACTCTTGAAAATGAATCATAATACACTATTTGCTTTGTTTCTGGCCTCTTTGCATTGCTTTCTTAGACGGAGTTCAGAGCTAACTTTAAATCTCAAATCTTTTTCTTACCCTGAACCTACCAGAAATTGGTTGTTCATTGTGTAACTACTGTGTGGGTTTCTTCTACATACGCTAAGTGCTTTGCATTTGTTGATATTAAACTGCATTTGCCATCTGTCTGTCCATTCATTCATCCTATCCAAATCTGCTTGCAAGGCGATGGTATGCGATTCTGACCTAATTAATCTACATACTCTCGTGTCATCCGCAAATTTACTAACAGCACTACTAATTCCACTATCCAAGTCACTGACATATATTACAAACAACATCGCCCCTAATACTAATAATCCCTTTGTCACCTCACTAATTACTTGACCACACTCGGATTTAGAGACGTTTATTACAACACTGTCGCCTGCCGCTTGGCCATGACCTTATCCAGATTACTTATAAGTTTTTTCCAATTCTGAAATATTCTGGAATATATTTCATCTGGTCCTGGTGACTTGAACTTTTCAGCTTATCTATCTACTCTTCCACTATTTCTTTAGTTATGGTAATATCTGTCAGCTTCTCATTCTCTTCTACTCTAAATATCTTCTCACTATTCGGCAAATTCTGCATGTTTTCCCTGGCAACGACAGTTAAAAAAACACTCGTTCACAATTTACTAATCTGCTCTCAACAACTAAGCAGGTCCCATTCTGCTGTCTTTAAGGAACTATTGTTTCTCTGTTATTCGTCTTATATGCCTGATAAAATCCCTTGGGGTCCATCTTCGCTTTACTGGCTACCTTTAATTCATAACTATTTTTAGCTTTCCTTGTTAAACTGCTGACTTTTCTAATTCATTATATTATGGCCTTAAAACCACTTCCCCTTTCTTTAATCTCATATATACTTCTCTTTCGCCCTATGTAGTGTTTTAACCTCAATCATCCATTTAAGACCATTTTTCTGTGATCTTATTCCTCTGTAAGAGATGTTCCCTAACTATCCTGAATGTAATTTATCAACGAAATATTTATTTCGCTTCTCTATAAAGGGTGTTTTGCTTGGGTTTTAGCGTTTCTGTATATAAGAACCTATAAAACATGTTTTTAGTAATGTTGTTTTGTATTCCTTTATAGAGCGCTTTCCATGCTTTTTTTTTACCGTTTTGATGTCTAACACGTTCAAAAACACTGAAAAGAGACGTTGATGATAATGTCGTTTCGTTTCCCGATAAAGGGGGCTTTCAATGCATGTTGACTTTTGGTACTTAACAATATGAAAAAAAGTTTAAGTAAAAGTTTTCGGTAGAGTTGTTTTTCCATATAAAGTGCTAAACACGTGTTTTTGAGTTTTGGTACCTAAAAAGCTCAAAATCTTTCATAATACACTTTTCTCGTAATGTACTTTCTTTTCTCCATTTAGGATGCTTTGCGTGTAATTTGGCATTTTTATACTTAACAAGCACAAAAACAATCAAAATACAAGTCTTTGGTAATGTTATTCTGTTTCTCCGTAAAGGTTGTTTTGCATGCGTGTCAGCGATTTCGGACGTAAGAAGGTCAAAAACACTCTGAAGATACTTTCTTGGTAATGTTATTTTATATTGCCAAATAGGGTGCTTTCAATGCTTTTAAGCATTTTGATTCCTAACACTCAAGTAAACACTCAAAAGACACGTTTTCTGTAATATAGTTTTGCTTCTTCATATAGGATTTGCATGCATTATGATGTTTTGCTACATAATATGAGAAACGCTCAAAATAAAGGTTTCAGGTAATGTTCTTCTTTTTCTCTATATAGGGTGCTATTTATGTGTTTTAGCGTTTTGGTACTTAGGAAGCTCAAAAACACTAATAAAACTTTTTTCTCCTAATGTCTTTCTATTTCCCCATATAGGATGCTTCGTATGTATTTTGACGTTTTGGTACATAACAAGGTAAAAAAAAAAAAACATAAAAACACGTTTTTGGTGATGTTCTGTTTCTCTATTAAGAAATATAGGATATATTCAATTTTCATTCAAGCGGTTTAGTGTTTGGTACCTAAGAGACTCAAAACACTGACAATGCACGTTTCTCGTAATGTTCTATCGTTTCTCCATACAGGGTGCTTTACATGCATTTTTAATATGATGTACATAACAGACTCAAAAAGACTCAAAATACACGTTTTTGGTAAGGTTTTTCTATTTGGTAAGGTTATTCGTGTTTGTTGCACGTGTTTTAGCGTTTTGGTACGTAAAAAGTTTAAAACACTTAAAAGACATGCTTATTATTTTGCATTTGTATATAAGGTGCTTTCCATGCTATTTAGCATTTATGTGAAAAACACATAAAAACATATTTCTTACATTATTGTTAAATTTTCTCGTATAGCGAGCAAGCATTATGGTGTTTTGCTACCTGACAATGTGAAAAAAACATTCAAATTACACGATTTTGGTAATTTGTTTCTCTTTCTCCATACAGTGTGCTACTCAATTATTTTAGCGTTTTGGTACCTAAGAAGCTAGAAAAAAAAAAAACAACTCATAATACACGTTTTTTGTTATGTCCTTTCATTTCCTCATATAGGGTCTTTTTGGTGCTTTGGTACGTAACAGGGTGTTTGCATGTATTTTGACATTTTAGTTCGTAAGAACCTAAAAAGAACACTCTAAAGACACGTTTTAGTAAAGTTGTTTTGTATTCCCCTATAGGGTGATTTCGTTGCTTCTTACTGATTTGGTGCCTAACACCCTCAAAAAATAACAAAAGACAAGTTTCTAGTGATTTCGTTTCGTTTCTTCATATAGGTTGCTTTACATGCATGTTGGCGTTTTAGTAATTATCAATGTAAAAAAATACACGTTTTTGGTAAGGTTGTTCTTTTTCTTCAGAGAACTATTGAAGCTTTTTACTGATTTGGTACTTAAGAAAGTAATAAAAAAAAATAACATAACAAACGTTTCTCGTAATGTCCTTTCATTTCCATATGCAAGGTGTTTTGTTTGATGATAGGCGATTTTGTACATAATACGCTCAAAGACACTCAAAATACATGTATTTGGTAAATGTATTCTGTTTCTCTATATAGGGTATTTTCATGCGTTTTTAATGTCGTTTCATATATCTATTTCTCCATATAGGGTGTTATTCATGCGTTTTACCCTTTTGATACTAAGAAGGTCAAAAACACTCATAATACACGTTTCTCGTAATGACTTCATTTTTCCCATACAGGGTATTTTCGATTCATTTAGGCGTTTTTTACGTAACAATCTTACAAAACATTCAAAATACTTGTTTTTGGTAATGTTATTCTGTTTCTCCATAAAGGATGTTTTCTATGTTTTTTTTTTATCGTTTTGGTAAGTAGGACACTCAAAAGAAACGTTTTCTTAATGTTGTTTTGTATTGCCATATCAGGTGATCTGTATGCTTTTTAGCATTTTTGTGCCTAACACGCTGAAGAACACATTTTAGATACGTTTCTGAAATCTCGTTTCCTTTCCCTAAATAGGGGGCTTTACATGCATTATGGCGTTTTGATTCATAACAATGTGAAAACACTGAAAATTTATGTTTTTGGTAATGTTATTTCATATAGAGTGTTATTCATGCATTTTAGCGACTTCGTATCTAATAAGTAAAAAAAAAACACCAATAGTACACATTTTAGTATCTTTTCATTTTCCCATTTAAGATATTATATATGCATTTTGGCGTTTTTCTACTCAACTAACTCAGAAACACTCGAAATATTTGTTTTTGATATTATTTCTCCATGTTTTTTTTTTTCATGCGATTTAGCGTTTCGGTACGTAAGAAAGTCCAAAATAATGAAAACACACGTTTATGGTAAAGTTGTTTTGTTTTCCTTTATAGGGTGCTTTCCATGCTTTTTAGCGTTTTGGTGCCTAGCACGCCAATAAACATTCAAAAGGCACTTTTCTGGAAATCGCGTTTCCTTTCCTCATATAGGGTACAAAAACATGTATTAGTAGTGTTTTCGAAAACGCCAAAGTGCATGCAAAGTAAGCTATACGGGAGAAACAAACAAAAACGTGTCTTTTGAATGTTTTCAGCTGTTTACGTACCAAAACACTAAAATGCATGGAAAAGAAACTTCATGGAGAAACAAAATTTTATTGCCAAAAACGTGTATTTTGAATGTTTTTAAGCTTATTACGTACCAATACGCAAAAAATCATCCATTTAATTTTATTTCGGTGCTTTTCAACGTTAGCACCAAAACTCTAAAGAGCATGGAAGACACTCTATATAGAAATCAAAACAACATTAACAAAATGGTGTCTTTTGAGTGTTTTTGAGCTTCTTACGTTCCAAAATGCTAAAACGATAAATAGCATTTATCGGGACACATTACCAAAAACGTATGATTTAAGCATTTTCCAGCTTTTTAGAAACCAAAACGCCTAAATATATGTACTAATCACGTGTTTCAGTATTTTATTACCTAAGAAGCTCAAAAACACTTATAATATACGTTTTTGGTAATGTTTTTCTGTTTTTCATATATGGTATTCTGTATAGATTGTCGTACCTAACATGAGGAAAACACCCATTTTTTTGGTTAATGCTTTTTTCTCCATATAGAGTGATATTCACGTGTTTTAGTGTTTTCGTTTTAAAAAACACTCATAATAATATTTTTTCTTAATAACTTTTAGTTTGTCAATGTCCGTTAATTTGTGTGCATTTTGGCGTTTTCGTACCCAACAAGCTAAAAAAGACTCAAAACATACATTTTTGGTAATGTTCTATTTCACCATAAAGGATGTTTTGCACGCTTTTTAGAAATTTGGTACGTAAGAAGCTCAAAAACATTCAAAAAGACACGTTCGATGTTATATATATATATATATATATATATATATATATATATATATATATATATATATATATATATATATATATATATATATATATATATATATATATATATATATATATATATATATATATTTTTTTTTTTTTTTGTTGTTGTTGGGGTTGGTTTCTAATATGCTCAAAACACTGAAATGACACGTTTCCGGTAATATAATTTCTTTACATCAAATAGTGTGCTTTCTGCATTTTGGCGTTTTGGTAGCTAATGATCGGGAAAACTCTCAAAAAACGCGTTTATAGTAATGTCCTCTTTCTCCATAAAGGGTGTTTTTCATGCGTTTTAGAGTTTTAGTACGTAAGAAATTGAAAAACACTCAAAAGACAAGTTTTTGTTAATATTGATTGCTTTTCCTATACATTTTGTCTTGCATGCACTTTGGTGTTTTTGTATCTAACAAGCTCAAAAACACTCAGCATACATGTTTTTCGTAATGTTGGTCTGTTTCTTTATGTATGGTGTTCACTATGCTTTTAGGCGTTTTGGTACCTATCATGGGGAAAAAACTCATAAAGTACGCTTTTGGTAATGTTGTTTTGTTTCTGCAAATATAGTATTATTTACGTGTTTTAGACTTTTGGTATCTCTGAAGCTGAAAAAAGACATAATACACCTTTATGTTAATATCGTTTCATTTACCTATATAGGATAATTTGCATACATTTAGGCGTTTTGTTACCTAAGAAGCTAAAAAAATCTCAGAACATACGTTTTTGCTAATATTGTTTCGAACATCTTTTATCGTTTTGGTACGTAAGAAGCTCAAAAACACTCGATTTTGTTAAGGTTATCTCGTTTTCCCATATAGGGTGTTTTCCTTGCTTTTTAAGCGTTTTGCTGCCTAATATGCTCAAAACACCTAAATGACAAGTTTCTGGTGATGTTTTGCTACTGGTTTTGTTGATGTTTTTTTTTTTCCCTCATATAGAGTAATATTCACGTGTTTTAGTGTTTTGGTACATAAAAAAAATAATAGATAAAAACACTCATAATACTCGTACACGTTTCTGTTAATATCGTTTCGTTTCCTCAAATAGGGTCCTTTGCATGCAATATGGGGTTTATGGGGCAATATGGGTACCTAACAAGTTAAAAGACTGAGATAAGAATTTTTTGCTAAAGTTTCCCATAAATGATTCTTTGCTCACATTTTAGTGTTTTGTACTCTCGAAAACACTAAAAAGAAACGTTTTTGACAATGTTGTTTTTTTTTCTCATATAGAGCTATTTCCATGCTTTTTAGATTTTTGTTGCCTAATTTTCTCGAAAATTTCCAAATGGCACGTTGCAGGTAGTATCTTTTAGTTACTCAAGACAAGGTATTCTACATGCAATCTGTCGTTTTGATAACTAAATTTAAAAACACTTAAAACACACGTTTTATTTTATGTTCTATTTCTCAGTAAAGTGCGTTTTCAATCCCTTCTAGAGTTTCGGTACGTACGAAGCTGAAAAACAACCAAAAGATATGTTTTTGGTAATATTTTTTTTTTCTTTTTCTATAGGGTGCTTTGCATGTACTTTGGCGTTTTGATAACTAACAAACTCAAAAATATTCATAATACATGTTTGTGATCATGTCGTTCTGTTTCTTCACATAGGATGCTTTATATGTACTTTGGCGTTTTGGTCCCTAACATGGGGAAAAGCACCCATAATACATGTTTTTCGTAATGATGTTCTGTTTCTTCATATACAATGCTATTTACGTGTTTTAGCGTTTCGTTACATAAGAAGCTGAAAAACAGCGTTAATATCTTTTCTTTTCCCCATATCTGAAACTTTGCATGCATTTTGGCGATTAGTTATCTAACAAGCTCAAAAACACTCAAACACAAGTTTTTGTTTAGTTCAGTTTTTGTTTTATTTATGGGTTTTAGCTTTTTGGTACTTAAGGAACTAAAAAACACTCATGATACATATTTCTCGTAATGTCCTTTCGTTTCCCAAACATAAGGTTTTTTGCATGTATTTAAGCGTTTTTATAGATAACATGATCAAAACACTCAAAATACATGTTTTTGGTAATATTATTCTGTTTGTCCATAAAAGGTGTTTTGCATGCGTTTTAGCGTTTTGGTATGAAATGAGCTCAAAAACACCTAAAGGCAAGTTCTTGGTAAAAGTTGGTTTTATTCCCATGTAATGTGATTACCCTGCTTTTTAGTGGTTTATTGCCTAACACGCTCAAAAACACTCGAAAGACATTTTCTGGTAATATTATTTTTTTTCCCACATAAAGCTAATTTCGCATGGAATTTGGGGTTTTGGTAACTAAGAATGTGAAAAACACTCAAAATACAGGCATTTAGTAAGGTTGTTCTAATTCTTAATTAAAAGTGTTATTGATGAGCTTCAGCATTTTTTTATGTAAGAAACTTCTCTAACACACATATTTGGTAAGGTAGTTCTGTTTCTCAATTAAAAGTGTTATTCATGAGTTTCAGCATTTTGGTATGTAAGAAACTTCTTTATGTACACGAGTTTTCGAGTTTTTTGCCTTGCGGTTCTTCTGAAACTATAAAACACTCATTATACACGTTTCTCGTAATGTCCTTTTCTTTCCTAATATAGAGTGCGTTTCATCCATTTTCGCATATTTTTGTAGGTAACAAGCTCAAAAACACATCAAAATATATATTTTTGGTCATGTTATTCTATTTCTTCATATTGGTTGGTTTGCATCCGTTTTAGCGTTTATCTACGTAAATCACTGAAAAGACACGTTTTCAGTTATATTGTTGAAATTGCTGAAAAAACACTCAAAAGACAGGTTTCTGGTAAAGTCGAGTAATTTCTCCATATAAGTGGCTTTGCATGCACTTCAGGGTTTGCTAAATAACTCCAAAGAAAAGCTAAAATTATTTTTTATAATGATTTTTTTTAACAAAATTTCCCTGAATTTTTCCAGAATTTTGGTATCTCGGTACCTATGAAGATGAATAACAATTTTTTTTTTCTCTATAAAGTGTTATTTGTGAGTTTTAGCTTTTTGGTACTTAAGGAACTTAAAAACACTCATAATACACGATTTTCGTAATGTCCTTTTCTTATACAAACATAGGGTTCTTTACATGTATTTAAGCGTTTTTATAGGTAACATGATCAAAAACACTCAAAATACATATTTTTGGTAATGTTATTCTGTTTCTCCATTAAGGGTGTTTTTCATGCGTTTTAACGTTTTGGTATGTAAGGAGATAAAAAAACACTTAAAGGCAAGTTATTCGTAAAAGTTGGTTTTATTCTCAAGTAATGTGATTGTTCTGCTTTTTAGTGCTTTGTTGCATATCACGCTCAAAAACACTCAAAAGACATTTTTTGGTAATGTCATTTTTTTCCCACATAAAGCTAGTTTCGCATGTAATTTGGCAATTTCGTAACTAAGAATGTGAAAAAACACTCAAAATACACAATTTGGTAGGGTAGTTCTATTTCTCGATTAAAAGTGTTATTCATGCATTTCATCATTTTGGTATGTGAGAAAATTCTCAATATACACGAGTTTTTGCGTTTATTGCCTTGTAGTTCTTGTGAAACTATAAAACACTCATTATACACGTTTCTTGTAATGTTCTTTTGTTTCCTAATATAGTGTGTTTTCCATCCATTTTCGTATTTTTTGTAGGTAACAAGCTTAAAAACACTCAAAATATATCTTTTTGGTAATGTTATTCCATTTCTTCATATTGGTTGTTTTGCATCCGTTTTAGCGTTTTTCTTCGTAAATCTCTGAAAAGACTCGTTTTCAGTAATATTATTGAAATTGCTTCTGGTACAGGTTTCTGGTAAAGTCGTGTAATTTTCCCATATAAGTAGCTTTGCATGCACTTCAGGGTTTGGTACATAACTCCGGAAAAAAGCTAAAATTATTTTTTTTTTATAATTATTTTTCTTCACCTAATCTCCCTGAATTTTGCCAGAATTTTGGCATTTAGGTACCTATGAAGATGAATAAAAAAAAAAAAAAAATTTGTATTCATTGATTTATTTTATTTTTTCTCTCTATAAAGAGTGTTATTTGTGTGTTTTAGCTTTTTGGTACTTAAGGAACCTAAAAACTCTCATAATACACAGTTTTCGTAATATCCTTTCGTTTCACAAACATAGGGTTCTTTGCATGTATTTAAGCGTTTTTATAGGTAACATGATCAAAAAACACTTAAAATTCAAGTTTTTGAATGTTATTTTGTTTCTCCATAAAGGGTGTTTTGCATGCATTTTAGCGTTTTGTTATGTAAGGAGTTAAAATCACTTAAAGGCATGTTTTTGGTAAAACTTGGTTTTATTCCCATGTAATGTGATTGTTCTGCTTTTTAGTGCTTTGTTGTATATCACGCTCTAAAATACTCAGAAGACACTTTTCTGGTAATGCCATTATTTCCCACATAAAACTAGTTTCGCTAGTAATTTTGGATTTTCGTAACTAAGAATATGAAAACACTCAAAATACTCACATTTGGTAAGATAGTTCTGTTTCTCAATTAAAAGTCTTATTCATGAGTTTCAGCATTTTGGAATGTAAGAAACTTCTTTATGTACACGAGTTTTTGCGTTTTTTGCCTTGTGGTTCTTGTGAAACTATAAAACACTCATTATACACGTTTCTCGTAATGTCCTTTTGCTTCCCAATATAGAGTGCTTTCCATCCATTTTCGCGTTTTTTGTAGGTAAAAATTTCAAAAACATTCAAAATATAGCTTTTTGGTAATGTTATTCTATGTCTTCATTTTGGTTGGTTTGCATCCGTTTAAGCGTTTTTCTACGTAAAACACCGAAAAGACACGTTTTCAGTAATTGTGTTTTTGATTCCCATATAGACTGACTTCTTTTGGTTTTATCGTGTTGGTTCCTAACATGCTGAAAACACTCATAAGAGTTTAATATGTGGCTTTTAAATTTTTCGTACTTAATGAACTTAAAAACACTCATAATACACGTTTCTTGTAATGTCCTTTCGTTTCCCAAAAAAAGGGGTTCTTTGCATGTATTTAAGCGTTTTTATTGGTAACATGATGAAAAACACTCAAAATACATGTTTTTGGTAATGTTATTCTGTTTCACCATAAAGTGTATTTTGCATGCGTTTTAGTGTTTTGGTATATAAGGAGCTCAAAAACACTTAAAGGCATGTTGTTATTAAAAATTGGTTTTAGTCCAATGTAATGTGATTGCCCTGCTTTTTAGTGCTTTATTGCCTAACAAGCTCAAAAACACTCAAAAGACATTTTTCTGGTAATATTATTTTTTTTCCAACATAAAGCTGGTTTCGCATGCAATTTGGGGTTTTGGTAAATAAGAATGTGAAAAGCACTTAAAATACACACATATAATAAGATTTTTCTCTTTCTCAATTAAGAGTGTTGTTCATGAGTTTCAGCATTTTGGTATCTACGAAACTTCTTCATATACACTAGTTTTTGCATTTTTTGCCTTGTGGTTCTTTTGAACTATAAAACACTCATTATACACTTTTCTTGCAATGTCCCTTTCTTTCCCATTATAGAGTGCTTTGCATCAATTTTCGTGTTTTTTATAGGTAACAAGCTCAAAAGCACTCAAAATATACCTTTTTGGTAATGTTTTTCTATTTTTTTATATTGGTTTGTTTGCATCCGTTTTAGCGTTTTTCTACGTAAACACTTAGAAAACACGTTTTCAGTAATTTTGTTTTGAATTCCCATATAGAGTGAGCTCATTATTTATTGTTTTGGTGCCTAACATGCTGAACAACACTCAAAAGAGAGATTTCTGATGAGGTCGTTTAATTTCCTCATATAGGAGGCTTTGCATGCACTTTAGGGATTGGTACATAACAGTCCGAAAAAAAAGGTAGAATTAACTTTTTTGATAATATTCTTTTATCATGTAATTGCCCTGAATTTTCCCAGAATTTTGGCATCTCGGTACCTATGAAGATAAATAAAAAAAAAAAATCCTATTTTTTTATTTTCTATTTATTTATTTATTTTTTTGTCAATAAAGAGTGTTATTTGTGGGATTTACCTTTTTGGTACTTAAGGAATTTAAAAACACTCATAATACACGTTTCTCGTAATGTCCTTTCGTTTCCCAAACATAAGGTTCTTTGCATGTATTTAAGCGTTTTTATAGATAACATGATCAAAAACACTCAAAATACAAGGTTTTGGTAATGTTATTCTGTTTCTCAATAAAGTGTGTTTTGCATGCGTTTTAGTAGTTTTGTATATAAGGAGCTCAAAAACACTTAAAGGCAAGTTCTTGGTAAAAAATGGTTTTATTCCAATGTAATGTGATTGCCCTGCTTTTGAGTGCTTTATTACCTTTCACGCTGAAAAAAACACTCAAAAGACACTTTTCTGGTAAAGTCTTTTTTTTCGCATATAGTTTGGGGTTTTTGGTAACTAAGAATGTGAAAAGCACTCAAAATACACGCATTTAGTAAGTTTGTTATGTTTCTCAATTAAGAGTGTTATTCATGAGTTTCAGCATTTTGGTATCTAGGAAATCTCTCCATATACACGAGATTTTGCGTTGTTTGCTTTGTGGTTCTTTTGAACAATAAAACACTCATTATACACTTTTATTGCAATGTCCTTTTGTTTCCCAATATAGAGTGCTTTGCATCAATTTTCGCGTTTTTGTAGGTAGTGCTAAAACACTTTTTGGTAACGTTTTTCTATTTCTTGATATTGGTTGGTTTGCATCAGTTTTAACGTTTTTCTACGTAAAACACTGAGAAGACACGTTTTCAGTAACTTTCTTTTGGATTCCCATATAGAGTGAGTTCCTTATTATTTATCGTTTTGGTGCCTAACATGCTAAAAAAAACACACAAAATACAGATTTATGGTAAGGTCATTTAATTTCCTCATATTGGAGGCTTTGCATGCGCTTTAGGGTTTGGTACATAATAGTCCGAAAAAAAAAGCTGAAATTAACTTTTTTGATAGTATTGTTTTATCACATTATTGCCCTGAATTTTCCCAGAATTTTGGCATATCGGTACCTATGAAGATGAATAACAAAAAAAAAAAAATCCTATTTATTTTATTTTTTTATTTTTTATTTTGTAAATAAAGAGTGTTATTTGTGGGCTTTAGCTTTTTGGTACTTAAGGAATTTTAAAAAAACACTCATAGTACACGTTTCTCGTGATGTCCTTTTCTTTCCCAAACATAATGTTCTTTGCATGTACTTAAGCGTTTTTATAGATAACATGATCAAAAACACTCAAAATACATGTTTTTGGTAATGTTATTCTGTTTCTCCATAAAGTTTGTTTTGCCTGCGTTTTAGCGGTGTGGTATATAAGGGGTTAAAAAACACTTAAAGGCAAATTCTTCGTAAAAGTTGGTTTTATTCCCATGTAATGTGATTGTTCTGCTTTTTAGTGCTTTGTTGCATATCACGCTCAAAAACACTCAAAAGACACTTTTCTGGTAATGTCATTTTTTTCCCCACAAGAAGCTAGTTTCGCATGTAATTTGGCATTTTCGTAACTAAGAATGTGAAAAACACTCAAAATACACAATTTGGAAAGGTAGTTCTGTTTATCGATTAAAAGTGTTATTCATGCATTTCATCATTTTGGTATGTAAAAATTTCTCTATATACACGAGTTTTTGCGTTTATTGCCTTGTGGTTCTTTTAAAACTATAAAACACTCATTATACACGTTTCTCGTAATGTGCTTTTGTTTCCTAATATAGAGTGCTTTACATCCATTTTTGCATTTTTTGTAGGTAACAAGCTGAAAAACACTCAAAATATATCTTTTTGGTAATGTTATTTTATTTCTTCATATAGGATGGTTTGTATTCGCTTTAGCGTTTTTCTACGTAAAACACTGAAAAGACACGTTTTCAGTAATTTTGTTTTGGATTCACATATTGACTGACTTCCATATTATTTATCGTTTTGGTGCCTAACATGCTGAAAAACACTGAAAAGACAGGTTTCTGGTAAAGTCGTTTAACTTCCCTATATAGGTGGCTTTGCATGCACTTTAGGGTTTGGTACATAACAATCCGAAAAAAAAGCTATAATTAACTTTTATGATAATGACTTTTTTCCACATAAATTCCCTGAATTTTGGCAGAATTTTGGCATCTCGGTACCTATGAAAATGAATAAAAAAAATAAAAAAATACAATTTTTTTATTTTTTTATTTATTTATTTTTTTTTTTTTTCTAAAGAGTGTAATTTGTGGGTTTTAGCTTTTTGGTACTGAAGGAACTTAAAAATCACTCATAATACACGTTTCTCGTAATGTTCTTTCGTTTCCCAAACATAAGGTTCTTTGCATGTATTTAAGCGTTTTTATAGATAACATGATCAAAAACACTCAAAACACATGTATTTGGTAATGTTATTCTTTTTCTCCATAAAATGTATTTTGCATGCGTTTTAGCGTTTTGGTATGTAAGGAGCTCAAAAATACTTAAAGGCAAGTTGGTAAAATTTGGTTTTATTCCCATGTAATGTGATTGCCCTGGCTTTTAGTGCTTTATTGCGTAACACGCTCAAAAACACTGAAAAGACATGGAAAGCCTACAAATATGAGGAAATTAAAGACCTTACCAGAAATCTGTCTTTTGGGTGTTTTTCAGCATGTTAGGCACCAAAACGATAAATAATAAGGAATTCACTCTATGTAGGAATCCAAAAGAAAATTACTGAAAACGTGTCTTCTCAGTGTTTTACGTAGAAAAAACAAACCAACCAATATCAAGAAGCAGAAAAACATTATCAAAAATGTATATTTTGAGTGTTTTTGAGCTTGTTACGTACAAAAAAAAAACGTGAAAATGGATACAAAGCACTCTATATTGGGAAACAAAGGGACATTGCGAGAAAAGTGTATAATGAATGTTTTATAGTTCAAAAAAACCACAAGGCAAAAAACGCAAAAACTCGTGTATATGCTGAAACTCATGAATAACACTCTTAATTGAGAAACAGAGCAACCTTACTAAATGCGTGTCAAAAACATTAAAAGGCAAGTTCTTCGTAAAAGTTGGTTTTATTCCCATGTAATGTGATTGCCCTGCTTTTTAGTGCTTTATTGCCTAACACGCTCAAAAACACTTAAAGACACTTTTCTGGTAATGTCATTTTTTTCCTACATAAAGCTAGTTTAGCATGGAATTTGGGGTTTTGGTAACTAAGAATGTAAAAAAAAACACTCAAAATGCACGCATTTAGTAAGGTTGTCCTGTTTCTTGATTAAGAGTGTTATTCATGAGTTTCAGTATTTTGGCATCTTAGAAACTTCTCCATACGGTCGAGTTTTTGCGTTTTTTGCCTTGTGATTCTGGTGAAACTATAAAACACTCATTATACACGTTTCTCGTTATGTCCTTTATTTTCCTTATATAGAGTGCTTTGCATCCATTTTCGCGTTTTTTTTTTTATGTAACAAGCTCAAAAACACACATAATATACTTTTTTGGTAATGTTATTCTATTTCTTCATATTGGTTGGTTTGCATCCGTTTTAGCGTTTTTCTACGTAAATCTTTTAAAAGAAACGTTTCCAGTAATTTTGTTTTGGATTTCCATATAGAGTGACTCATATTATTTATCGTTTTGGTGCCTAACATGCTTTTTGGTGTCTTTTGCTTCCCAATATAGAGTGCTCTCCAACTATTTTCGTGTTTTTTGTAGGTAACAATGTCAAAAACACTCAAAATATACTTTTTTGGTAAAGTTATTCTATTTCTTCATTTTGGTTGGTTTGCATCCGTTTTAGCGTTTTCTACGTAAAACACCGAAAAGACACGTTTTCAGTAATTTTCTTTTGGATTCCCATATAGATTGACTTCCTTTGGTTATATCGTGTTGGTTCCTAACATGCTGAAAAACACTCATAAGACAGTTTTCTGGCAAAAACGTTTAATTTCCCTATTTAGGTGGCTTTCCATGTACTTTAGGGGTTTGGTACATAACAGTCCGAAAAAAAAGATAAATTTAACTTTTTTGATAATGTTCTTATTTCATATAATTTTCTGAACTTTACCCGAATTTTGGCACCTCGTTACCTGTGAGGAATAAGAATGAAAAAAAAATAAATAACGTATTATTTATTTATTTATTTTTTCTCAATAAAGAGTGTAATTTGTGGCTTTTAGCTTTTTTGTACTTAATGAACTTAAAAAAAAACTCATAATATACGTTTCTCGTAATGTCCTTTCGTTTCCCAAAAATAGGGTTCTTTGCATGTATTTAAGCGTTTTTATTGGTAACATGATCAAAAACACTCAAAATACATGTTTTTGGAAATGTTCTGTTTCACCATAAAGTGTATTTTGCATACATTTTTGTGTTTTGGTATATAAGGAGCTCAAATACACTGAAAGGCAAGTTCTTGTTAAAAATTGGTTTTATTCCAATGTAGTGTGATTGCCCTGCTTTTTAGTGCTTTATTGCCTAACACGCTCAAAAACACTCAAAAGAAATTTTTCTCTTAATGTCATTTTTTTCCCACATTCCCAGCTGGTTTCGCATGCAATTTGGGGTTTTGGTAACTAAGGATGTGAAAAGCACTCAAAATACACGCATTTAGTAAGATTGTTCTGTTTCTCAATTAAGAGTGTTGTTCCAGAGTTTCAGCATTTTGGAATGTAAGAGACTTCTCTATATACACGAATTTTTGCGTTTTTTGCCTTGTAGTTCTTGTGAAACTATAAAACACTCATTATACACGTAATGTCCTTTTGCTTCCCAATATAGAGTGCTTTCCATCCATTTTTGTGTTTTTTGTAGGTAACAATTTCAAAATCACTCAAAATATACCTTTTTGGTAATGTTATTTTATTTCTTCATATTGGTTGGTTTGCATCCGTTTTAGCGTTTTTCTACGTAAAAACACCGAAAAGACACGTTTTTAGTAATTTTGTTTTGGATTCCCATATAGATTCACTTTTAGGTTATTTATCGTGTTGGTTCCTAACATGCTGAAAAACACTCATAAGACCGTTTTCTAGCAAAGACGTTTAATTTCCTCATATAGGTGGCTTTGCATGCACTTTAGCGGTTTGGTACATAACAGTCCGAAAAAAAAGTTAAATTTAACTTTTTTTTATAATGTTCTTATTTCACATAATTTCCTGAATTTTGCCCGAATTTTGGCTTCTCGGTACCTGTGAAAATGAATAAGAAAGAAAAAAAAATATTGTATTTTTTTTTATTTATTTATTGTTTCTCAATAAAGAGTGTTATTTGTGGCTTTTAGCTTATTGGTAATTAATGAACTTAAAAACACTCGTAATACACGTTTCTCGTAATCTCCTTTTGTTTCCCAAAAATACTGTTCTTTGCATGTATTTAAGCGTTTTTATTGGTAACATGATCAAAAACACTCAAAATACATGTTTTTGGTAAAATTATTCTGTTTCACCATAAAGAGTGTTTTGCATGCGTTTTAGTGTTTTGGTATATAAGGAGCACAAAAACACTTAAAGGCAAGTTCTTGCCTCCAATGTAATGTGATTGCCCTTCTTTTTAGTGCTTTATTGCCTATCACGCTCATAAACACTCAAAAGACACTTTTCTGGTAAAGTCTTTTTTTTCCCACAAATCTATTTTCGCATGCAATTTGGGGTTTTGGTAACTAAGAATGTGAAAAGCACTCAAAATACACGCATTTAGTAAGGTTGTTCTGTTTCTCAATTAAGAGTGTTATACATGAGTTTTAGCATTTTTGTATCTAGGAAACCTCTCCATATACACGAGATTTTCCGTTTTTTGCCTTGTGGTTCTTTTGAACTATAAAACACTCATTATACACTTTTCTTGCAATGTCCTTTTGTTTCCCAATATAGAATGCTTTGCATCAATTTTCGCGTTTTTTGTAGGTAACAAGCTCAAAACACTCAAAATATATCTTTTTAGTAACGTTTTTCTATTTCTTGATATTGGTTGCTTTGCATCCGTTTTAGCGTTTTTCTACGTAAAACACTGAGAAGACACGTTTTCAGTAACTTTGTTTTGGATTCCCATATAGAGTGAGTTCCTTATTATTTATCGTTTTGGTGCCTAACATGCTAAAAACACTCAAAACACAGATTTCTGGTAAGGTCGTTTAATTTCCTCATAGAGGAGGCTTTGCATGCACTTTAGGGTTTGGTACATAACAGTCCGAAAAAAAAAAAACTGAAATTAACTTTTTTGATGAATAACAAAAAAAAATTCCTAATATTTATTTTTTATTTTTTATTTTCTAAATAAAGAGTTTTATTTGTGGGTTTTAGCTTTTTGGTACTTAAGGAACTTAAAAACACTGATAATACACGTTTCTCGTGATGTCCTTTTGTTTCCCAAACATAATGTTCTTTGCATGTATTTAAGCGTTTTTATAGATAACATGATCAAAAACACTCAAAATACACGTTTTTGGTAATGTTATTCTGTTTCTCCATAAAGATTGTTTTGCATGCGTTTAAGCGGTTTGGTGTGTAAAGAGCTCAAAAACACTTAATGGCAGGTTTTTGGTATAAATTGGTGTTATTCCAATGTAATATGATAGCCCTACTTTTTACTGCTTTATTGCTTATCACGCTCAAAAACACTTAAAAGACACTTTTCTGGTAATGTCATTTTTTTCTCACATAAAGGTGGTTTCGCATGCAATTTGGGGTTTTGGTAACTTAGAATGTGAAAAGCACTCAAAATACACGCATTTAGTAAGGTTGTTCTGTTTTTCAATTAAGAGTGTTATTCATGAGTTTCAGCATTTTGGTATCTAGGAACCTTCTCCATATACACTAGTTTTTGTGTTTTTTGCCTTTTGGTTCTTTTGAACTATAAAAACTCATTATACACTTTTCTTGCAAAGTCCTTTTGGTTTCTAATATAGAGTGCTTTACATGAATTTTCGCGTTTTTTCTATGTAAGAAACTCAAAAACACTCAAAATATACCTTTTTGGTAATGTTTTTCTATTTCTTGATATTGGTTGGTTTGCATCCGTTTTAGCGTTTTACTACGTAAAACACAGAAAAAACACGTTTTCAGGAATTTTCTTTTGGATTCTCAGATAGAGTGAGTTCCTTATTATTTATCGTTTTGGTGCCTAACATGCTGAAAAACACTCAAAAAGCAGATTTCTAGTAAGGTCGTTTAATTTCCTCATATTGGAGTCTTTGGATGCACTTTAGGGTTTGGTACATAATTTGATAATTTTCTTTTATCATATAATAGCCCTGAATTTTCCCAGAATTTTGGCATCTCGGTACCTATGAAGATGAGTAACAAAAAAAAAAAATCCTATTTTTTTTTATTTTCTTACTTTTTTTTCTAAATAAAGAGAGTTACGAGTATTTGTGGGTTTTAGCTTTTTGGTACTTAAGGAACTTAAAAACACTTATAACACACATTTCTCGTAATGTCCTTTCGTTTCCCAAACATAAGGTTCTTTGCATGTATTTAAGCGTTTTTATAGATAACATGATCAAAAACACTCAAAATATATGTTTTTGGTAATTTTATTCAGTTTCTCCATAAAAGGTGTTCTGCATGCGTTTTAGCGTTTTGTTATGTAATGAGCTCAAAAACACTTAAAGGCAAGTTCTTGTTAAAAGTTGTTTTTATTCCCATGTAATGTGATTGCCCTGCTTTTTAGTGCTTTATTGCCTAACATGCTCAAAAACACTCAAAAGACACTTTTCTGGTAATATCATTTTTTTTCCCACATAAAGCTAGTTTTGCATGGAATTTGGGGTTTTGGTAACTAAGAATATGAAAAAAACTCAAAACACAGGGATTTAGTAAGGTTTTTCTATTTCTTAATTAAAAGTGCTATTCATGAGTTTTAGCATTTTGATATGTAAGAAACTTTTCTAATACACACATTTGGTAAGGTATTTCTGTTTCAAAATTAAAAGTGTTATTCATGAGTTTCAGCTTTTTGGTATGTAAGAAACTTCTTTATGTACACGAGTTTTTGAGTTTTTTACCTTGTGGTTCTTGTCAAAGTATAAAACACTCGTACACGTTTCTCGTAATGTTGTTTTCTTTGTCAATATAAAGTGTTTTTCATCCATTTTTGTATTTTTTGTAGGTAACAAGCTGAAAAACACATCAAAATATATCTTTTTGGTAATGTTATTCTATTTCTTCATATTGGTTGGTTTACATCCGTTTTAGCATTTTTCTACGTAAATCACTGAAAAGACACGTTTTCAGTAATATTGTTGAAATAGCTGAAAAACACTCAAAAGACAGGTTTCTGGTAAAGTCGTGTAATTTCCCCATATAGCTGGATTTGCATGCACTTCAGGGTTTGTACATAACAACGGAAAAAAGCTAAAATTATTTTTTTATAATGATGAATAACAAACTTTTTTTTCTCTCTCTCTCTAAAGAATGTTATTTGTGGGTTTTAGCTTTTTGGTACTTAAGGAACTTAAAAACACTCATAATACACGATTTTCGTAATGTCCTTTTGTTATACAAACATAGGGATTTTTACATGTATTTAAGCGTTTTTATAGGTTACATGATCAAAAACACTCAAAATACATGTTTTTGGTAATGTTATTCTCTTTCTCCATAAAGGGTGTTTTGCATGCGTTTCAGCGATTTGGTATGTAAGGAGTTAAAAAACACTTAAAGGCAAGTTCTTCTTAAAAGTTGGTTTTATTCCCATGTAATGTGATTGTTCTGCTTTTTTGTGCTTTGTTGCATATCACGCTCAAAAACACTAAAAAGACACTTTTTTGGTAATGTCATTTTTTTTTTCCCACATGAAGGTAGTTTCGCATGTAATTTGGCATTTTCGTAACTATGAATTTGAAAAACAATGAAAATACACAATTTGGTAAGGTAGTTCTGTTTATCGATTAAAAGTGTTATTCATGCATTTCATCATTTTGGTAGGTAAGAAATTTCTCTATATAGACGAGTTTTTGCGTTTATTGCCTTGTGGTTCTTTTAAAACTATAAAACACTCATTATACACGTTTCTCGTAATGTCCTTTTGTTTCCTAATATAGAGTGCTTTTTGCATTTTTTTATAGGTAACAAGCTCAAAAACACTCAAAATATATATTTTTAGTAATGTTATTCTATTTCTTCATATAGGTTGGTTTGCATCCGCTTTAGCGTTTTTCTACGTAAAACACTGAAAAGACACGTTTTCAGTAATTTTGTTTTGGATTCACATATTGACTGACTTCTATATTATTTATTGTTTTCGTGCCTAACATGCTGAAAAACACTGAAAAGACAGGTTTCTGGTAAAGTGGTTTAACTTCCCTATATAGGTGGCTTTGCATGCACTTTAGGGTTTGGTACATAATAATCCGAAAAAAAGCTATAATTAAATTTTTTGGTAATGTTCTTTTTCCACATAAATTCCCTGAATTTTGGCAGAATTTTGGCATCTCGGTACCTATAAGGATGAATAAAAAAAAATTCCCATTTTTTTTGTTTATTATTTTTTTTTCTAAATAAAGAGTGTTATTTGTGGGTTTTAGCCTTTTAGGTACTGAAATAACTTAAATAAACACTCATAATACACGTTTCTTGTAATGTCCTTTTGTTTCCCAAACATAAGGTTCTTTGCATGTATTTAAGCGTTTTTATAGATAACATGATCAAAAACACTCAAAATACATGTATTTTGTAATATTATTCTGTTTCTCTATAAAAAAAGTATTTTGCATACGTTTTAGCGTTTTGATATGTAAGGAGCTCAAAAACACTTAAAGGCAAGTTCTTGGTAAAATTTGGTTTTATTCCCATGTAATGTGATTTCCCTTCCTTTTAGTAGTTTATTGCTTAACACGCTCAAAAACACTCAAAAGACATACAAGGCCTCGCTTATGAGGAAATTAAAGACCTTACCAGAAATCTGTCTTTTGAGTGTTTTTCAGCATGTTAGGCACCAAAACGATAAATAATAAGGAACTCAAACATTCAAAAGACACGTTTTTTCGTAATGATGTTTTATATTGCCATATACGTTGCTTTGCATGCATTTTGGCGTTTTGTTAAATACACTCAAAATATATGTTTTAGGTAATTTTTTTTTTTCATATTAAGTGCTGTCAATGCGTTTTAGCGTCTTTGTACCTAAAAAGGTAAAAAAAAAAAAAAACGATTATAATATATCTCTCATAATGTCCTTTCGTTTCCCAAAATAGAGGATTTTGCATTTTTTTTTTTTCGTTTCTTTACGTAGCAAGCTCAAAAACACTAAAAATCCTTGTTTTTCGTAACGTTATTCTCTTATATATATATATATATATATATATATATATATATATATATATATATATATATATATATATATATATATATATATATATATATATATATATATATATATATATATATATATAAAGTGTGTTTTGCATGTTTTAGAGTTTTGGTGCTAAAGAAATTCTAAAACCTCGAAAAGACACGTTCGTAATGTTGTTTTACATGTATATTCCCATATAGGGTGATTTCCATGCTTTTTAGCGTTATGATGCCTAATACAAAAAAAAAGAAAAAAATAAATAAAATAAAAACCCTCAAAAGACATTTTTCTAGTAATGTAGTTTTATTTCCCTATATAGGTGACTGTGAATACATTATGGCATTTTGGTACATAATAATAAAAAAAAAAATACTCAAAATACAAATTGTTGTTAATGTTGTTCTGATTTGTCGATATAAAGTTCACTATAAAATTCATGCGTTTTAGTATTTTGCTACCTAAGAAGCTCTAAAACTCTCATAATACACGTTTTTCCTAATGTCTTTTCGTTTAACATTACAGAGTCTTTTGCTTGCATTTTGGCATTTTTCCACGTAGTAAGCTCAAAAACAAACAAAAACTTATACTGTTTCTTCATGTTTTTTTTGTTTTTTTTGCAAGCGTTTCAGCGTTTTTGGTACGTAAGTAGCTCAAAAACACTATAAAGGGACGTTTTGGTAATGTCTTGTTCTCCCATATAGGGTACTTTCCCTCCTTTTTTTTTTATCATTTCGGTGTTTCCACGCACATAAATAAAAAAAAAAATAAACACGTTTCTGGAAATCTCGCTTCCTTTCTCCATATAGGGTGCTTTTCACGGATTTTAAAAACTAACAATATGATATACATTCAAAATAACACGTAATGTAATTCTGTTTCTCTCTATAGAGTGTTATTCATACTCATTTATAGCGTTTTGGTACCTATGAAACTAATAAAATACTCATAATACACGTTTTTCGTAATGTTTATCCATTTCCCCATTTAGGGTACTTTGCTTACTTTTTGGCGTTTTTCTACAAAACAAGTTAAAAAACACTCAAAATACTAATTTTCTTAATGTTATTAATAATATTTTGCTTGCGTTTCAAAGTTTTGGTACATAAGTTGCTCAAAAACAGTGGAAAAAAACGTTTCTGGTAATGTGTTGTTTTCCCATATAGGGTGCTTTTTTGTTTCTTTTTTTTTTCGTTTTGGTATCTAACACACTCATTAACAATCAAAAGACACTTTTCTTGAAATCTCGTTTTCTTTCACCATATAGGGTGTTTTTTTTGCATTTTGGAGTTTTGATACCTGACAATGTGAATTATACTCAAAATACATGTTTTTGGTAAGATTGTTCTGTTTTTTTTGTTTTTTTTTTTCTATAGAGTGCTGATTATTGCCCTTTAGCGGTTTGTTACCTAAGAAGTAAAAAAAAAACACCTTTCTCGTAATATTTATTTATTTTTTCCATTTAACCAAATAGGGTACTTGGAATGTATTTTGACTTTTTTTCACGTAACAGCCTCAAAAAAAAAATAAAAAAAAACTTGTTTTTCGTAATGTTATTCGGTTTCTCCATCAAGGGTGTTTTGCATGCGTTTTAGCGTTCTGATACATAAGTTGATCAAAAATACTGAAAAGAGACAATTTTGTTAATGTTTTGTTTTCCATTACAGTGTGATTTCCATGCTTTTCATCGTTTTGGAGCTAGAACACTCATAAACACTCAAAAGACACCTTTCTGGAAAACTCGTTTCCTTTCGCATGCTTTGCATGCGTACCTAACAATGAGAAATACACTCGAATTACAAGTTTTTGGTAATGTTATTATGTTTCCATGAAGATTTTTTTATTTTTTTTGCATCCGGCTTAGGTTTTTGGTATGTAATAAGCTCAAAACACTTAAAAGACCCGTTTTCCTTAGTATTGTTTTGTTGTTCAAATCAAGTGATTTCCAAGCTTTATATCGGTTTAGTATCTAAACACTCAAAAGACAAGTTTCTGGAAACATCGTTTCATTTCCTCATAAAGGTTACTTTGCATGCATTTTTGCGTTTTCTACGTAACAAGCTCATAAACACATAAAATACTTGTTTTTGGCAATTTTATTCTGATTCTCCATAAAGAGTGTTTTGCAAGCGTATTAGCGGTTTGGTACGTAAGAAGCTCAAAAAGATTGAAAAGACATGTTTTTGATAATGTTTTTTATTCCCATATGGTGATCTTTCCATGCCTTTTAGCATTCTGATACCTAGCAGTTTCATAAACATTCAAAAGACACGTTTCATTAAATTTAGTTTTGTTTGTTAGTTAGTGGGCTTCCATACATTTTGGCTTTTTGGCACCTAACAATATGGAAAAAAAAAAAAAAACACTCAAAATACACGTTTTTGGTAATGTTGTTATGTTTATCCATACAGAGTGCTATTCATGCGTTTTCACATTTTGCTACCTAAGAAGCTCAAATTTACTCATAATACACGTTTCTCGTAATGTCTTTTTCTTTCTTCATATAGAATACTTTCCAGACATTATGGCGTTTTTGGTGATATTATTTTTTTTCCATAAAGGGTGTTTTTCATGCATTTTACCTTCTTGGTACGTAAGAAGCTGAAAAAAAAAAAATCAAAAGACACGTTTTTGGCAAAGTAGTTTTTTTTTTTTTTTATTTCCATGTATATGTGTATATGAACTTGTTGACAACAAAACAGTAAAAAGCATGAAAACTTCCCTATACTGGAAAAGCAAAAACAACATTCCCCCAAAAAACGTATTTTTGTGGGTATTTTTCAGCTACTAACGTACAAAAACGCTAAAATGCATGCAAAAATTCCTTCATGGAAAAAACAAATAAGCTTACCAGAAACTAGTATTTCATTTTATTTCTTAAGCTTGTCATGTACAAAAGCGCCAAAATGCATGCAAAGTACACTATATATGGATACGAAAGTATATTACGAGAAACGTGCAGTGTTTTCAACTTATTAGGTACCAAAACGCTAAAGCGAGTGAATAGCACTCTATATGGAGAAACAAAAACGCTAAAATGCATGCAAAGCATCATATATGAGGGAAAATACGACACTTCTAGAAACGTGTCTTTTCAGTGTTTGTAAGTGTACTAGGTACCAAAAACGCTAAAAAGCAAGGAAAGAACCATACATGGGAAAACAAAACATTACAAAAAAGTCTTTTCATTGTTTAGAGCTACTTACATACTAAAACGCAAAGGCGCATGCAAAACACCTTTTATGGAGAAACGGGAAAACGTGTATTTTTAATGTTTTAAGCTAATTACGTAAAAAATTGTCAAAATTCATGTAAAGTTCCCGATATGGGGAAACGAAAAGACATTACGAGAAACGTATATTGTAAGTGTTTTCGACCTTATTAGGTTGAAAAATACGAAAATGCATGAATACCACTCTATATGGAGAAACAGAGCAACATTACTAAAAACGTGTATTTTGTTTGTTTTCACAATGTTATGTACCAAAACGTCGAAATTCATGCAAAGAGCAATGTATGGGAGAAACGAAACGAAATTTCCAGAAACGTGAGTTTTTTAGTGTTTATGAGCGTGTTAGGCACCAAACTCTAAAAAATAAAAATGAAAAGCATCCTATATGGGAATACAAAACAAAATTACCAAAAAAAATAGTATTTTTTTAGTGTTTTTAACTACCTTTATATAAAAACGCTTGAACAGACGCAAAACATGGTTTATGGAGAAACAAAATAACAATACAAAAAAAAAAAAACTATATTTTCAGTGTTTTTGAGGTATGTAAGTAGAAAAACGCCGAAATGTATGGAAAGTTCCCCTATGCCGGGAAACGAAGACATTTCGAGAAACGTGTATTATGAGAGCTTTTAAGCTTTTAAGGTACGAAACACAAAGGCACCTTAATAGTACTCTATATGGGGAAAGAAAACAACACGAATGAAAATATATATTTTGAGTGGTTTTCATATTATTAGGTACCAAAACGCAAAAATACATGCAAAGACCTCTAAAAGACGACACAAAACCACATTACAAAAAACCTGTCTTTTGAGAGTGTTTCTACGTGTTAGGCACCAAAACACTAAGAAGTAGGAAAAGAGCACTATGTTGGAAGGGACAAAGAAATAACGTGACTTTTCACGTGTTTGGAAGTTTTTAAATTCATAATGTACCAAAACGATAAAACATGCAAAACACCCTTCATGCAGAAACAAAAACATTACCAAAAACGAGCATTTTTAGCGATTTTTCAGCTTGTTATGTACAAAAGCGTCAAAATGCATATAAAGTACCCTATATAAGAAAACGAAAAGACTTTAAGAGAAACTAGTATTATGAGTTTTTTTTTTTTTTAGCTTATTAGGTACCAAAACGATAAAACGTATGATTTGCATTCTGTATGAAGAAAACGTGTATTTTAAGTGTATTTAGCTTTGTTAGGTATCAAAACGCCAAAATGCATGTAAAGCACCCGATATGGGGAAAATAAACGACTTTTCCAGAAACATGACTTTTGAGAGTTTATAATTTTGTTAGGCACAAAAAGCTCTTAAGAAGCATGGAAAGTACCGTAAATGGGAAAACATTAAGTGTTTTAAGCTACTTACGTACCAAACCGCTAAAACGGTTGCAAAACACACTTTATGGAGAAATTCAACAGCTTTACCAAAAACATGCATTTTGATAGATTTTGAGCCTGTTACATACAAAAACGATAAAATACGTGCAAATAACCCTAAAAAGGGAAAAGAAAACATTAAAAGAAACGTATATTTTGAGTGCTATTGAGCTTCATAGGTACCAGAACTCTAAAACGTATTAACAATACTCTATATGGAGAAACAGAACAAGATTAACCAAAACTTGTGTTTTAAGGCTTTTTTCACGTTATTAGGTACCGCAACGCGAAAATGCATGCAAAGCATACTATATGGGGAGAGAAAACATTTCCAGAAACATGTCCTTTCAGTGTTTATGAGCGAGTTAGGTACCAGGAAGCTAAAAACCAAGGAAAGCACCCTATAGGAGAAAACAAAAGATTACAATAACTTTTCTTTTCAGTGCTTATGAGCTACTTATATACAAAAACACTTAAACGCATCCAAAACGCCTTTTTTTTGGAAAAACTGAATAACATTACCAAAAAATCGTGTATTTTCAATGTTTTGAGCTTGTTACGCAAAAAAAAATGTAACCAAAGACATTATGAGAAACTTATATTAAGAGCGTTTTTGAGCTTCTCAGGTACCAAAACGCGAAAATGCATGAATAATACTCTCTT